>NC_072736.1:162524901-162609901 GCF_026930045.1 Uloborus diversus
CGGGTACATTTGCTAGTACTTATAACAAAATTAAACATCCTATTTCAACATTAGTAGCAAAACCTAAGACACTTTTCGGCTGCGTTCAGTTACAAGTCGATATCTCCTTTTTCTGCAAAAAGGAAAAATCCCTTTGATCTTTTTTGAAGAATAACTGGTGTAGAACAACTTCTCAAACACGATCACGTTGAAAGCGCATAAAAAAAATCTGGAAGCAGTATGTGTGCAACATTTAAACCCAGTAAAGTCCGGAAAAAAAAGTATTATTTCGTCTTACATGCAGGAATCCCTACCGCTTTTACTTCTTTATATTTCTTGATATCTGGAGTATTGAAAAGGGGAAATCTTTGTTCGACGAAGTACTTCAACCGCTATTTGTTTTTAGTATTCCAAATGCATGGGCTACTAGAGTGAAGGATTTCGACGAATAAAGTTGAATGGCTTAAATCTAAATCTCTGAAACGTTCGTGTTAGTAAGATACTGCATTGCGAAAATAGTGTCTGGTACGGGCCCGACGAGAGGCCATGTCAGCCTAGTCGGAAACTAGGGGCCCGGCAACACTGACGCAAAAAAAAAAAAAAAAAAAAAAAAATTTGAATTTTGTCATTTTGAATTTAAATTATGTTTTTCGCAATCACGAGTGTGTGTATGTAGGCGTGTGTGTTTGTGTATGGGGGGTATGTGTGTTTGTGTGTAGGGGGTATGTGGTGTAGGCATGTGTGTTTGTGTCTGTGTGCTGGCATAAGTGTGTGGGTAGTTGTGTGTATGTGTGTGTATATGTTTTTGTGTAGGTGTCTGTATGTATGCGTGTGTGTATGTGTTTGTGTGTGCATGTGTATGTGTGTGTAGGTGTATGTATGCGTGTGTGTATGTGTATGTGTGCGTTTGTGTGTACGTGCGTGTATGTATGCGCGTGTGTGTAGGACATGGATGCAACCTGGAGACGGCTTTCGCTAGAGGAGCAGCATCGTGAGGACCCGGTCGACGGTGATGCTGCAGAGGGTGGCGGTGGGAAAATAAAATGATAGCACGCCAAAAACAGTCAAATGAATAAGCAATCGTGATTGCTCAAAAAAAAAAAAAAAAAAAAAAAAGAAGGAAAGAAAAAAAAAAGGAAGAAAGAAAAAGGGGGAGGGACTCCGAACAAGAGAAAACGTAAAGATTAAGCAAAATGTCTACTCTTTTGGTATTCACTGTTGTGACACTTAAAATGGAGTTAATTGTTTCTAGTAAGCAGTTTTGATTTTTTTTCTCTCCCCCCCCCTTTTTTTCCTTCTTCCCCCTTTTTTCTTTTCCCCCTCATTTTTTCCTCCTTTCCCCCTTTCTTTTCTTTTTTTTTCTTTTTTGGGGGGGCAGGAGGGGCCCGGCGAAAAAACTGACAAGGAGCCCGCCTTGGCTCTCTGCTGCCCTGATCCGGTACTTGTTTAAAAAATTTAGTTACTTATGTATTAATTCGGACACTTTTTGATGCTTTACATCATCGATTCTCAAAAGATTTGGTTTTTAAGAGGGGGGGGGGAGACTTTTTTTTTTTTTTTTTTTCAGAAACCCAATCTTGCAATTTTTATTCTAATGATTTTCTCATCGTTTAAATTCATGTATTGCTTTTCTGCGCTAATGTATTTTTGGTACATTTGTTGAAATGTTTTACTTGTAATGAGTGTGCTTCAAAAAACTTTATACTGACATTCGGATGCATTTTTCCATTTCATTTTTTATTTTTTGAAATCATTCAATTAGTAAATGAAAATTTTAATCTACTTTCTATCAAGAAATAAATAAATGCCTTTATGTAGAGAAGTAAAATGAAAAATAACGTTTTTGTCAAATGTCTTTTCATCCATAAGCTCACTTCTGCATTGAAAAGGGCGTTTCTGGGAACGCCGAAGTACACGTATGCATCTTCAAGTTTTGTGCAACAAAACTTTTTTTTTTTTTAAGCAAACACAATTGCTAATTGCTTTCATTTGACTGTTTTGAGGTCGTATCATTTTATTTTCCCGCCAGCACCCTCTGCAGCATCACCGTCGACCGGCTCCTCACGATGCTGCTCCTCTATCGAAGACCGTCTCCAGGTTGCGTCCATATCCTACATACACGCGCATACATACACACACAAACACATACACACACGCATACATACAGACACCTACACATACACACACCACCACCACCACATACACACACACACACATACACACAACTACCCACATATTCATGCATGCACACAGACACAAACACACATGCCTACACACACATACACATACCCCCTACACACAAACACACATCCCCCTCCACACACACATAAACACACACGCCTACATACACAAACACATACACACACGCATACATACAGACACCTACACATACACATACCCCGCCCCCATGCACACAAACACTCATACACACAACTACCCACACACTCATGCCTGCACACAGACACAAACATACATGCCTACACACACATACACAAACCCCCTACACACAAACACACATCCCCCCCCACACACGCCTACATACACACACACACACACACTCGTGATTGCGAAAAACATAATTTGAATTCAAGAAGACAAAATTCATATTATTTTTTTTTTAATTTTACTTTGAATTAGTTTTAATTCCATAATATACCATATGTATTTTGCTGAAATACTTGGATACGTATGTACATGCGCATATACGGCTAGACACAAACAACAAATCCAAAAATCCCTATAATTTTGACTTTAGTCGCAACCCTCTGGCATTATTTATATCTCTTATCAAAATACCGGACGCAACGAATTCGTGGTAATTACGCAGCTCGTGTGGAATAAAGGTAAATGTGCCTGAACCAGATACTCGCTTAGCGATCAATAGGTGAGCACGATCTAGCTTCAAGTTGGGTTAATTGCGTTAAGGCCGGTATATTATTTGGCAGAAAAGGTACATGGAGGTATTACTAAGGTTAAGGATTGGTTTGATACGTTCGGAAAAGGTTATTGATGGATTAGGTTGGATATCGCCCTGAGAGATGTGAAACTTTACGTGAAGATTTTATATGAAGAAACCATTTGTTTCACGGAAATATAGGACAATAATTAATGGAATCGATATTTGAACTGAAATCGTCATGATCTTATTTGAAGAAACCAACTGTTTCATTGAAGTGTAGGAAAATATTTAATGAAATTGATATTTCAATTGGAATCGTAAAGATCTTATGTGAAGAAATTAACTGATTCACTGAAGTATAGGACAATAATTAATGATTTCGAAATTTGAATCGTAAAGATCTTTTATGAGGAAATCGGCTGTTTCACGGGGGTAACAATAATAAATAGAATCGAAATTTAAATTTGATTCGTAATGATATTATATGAAGAAATCAACTGCTTGGTTGCAATATAGAAAAATAATTAAATTGAAATTTGAATTCTTCATCGCGTTACAGATGCATCGGTTTTGGCTTAATTTAACTGAATAATCAATCTAGTGACTTGATTATAATAAAAGGTAAAATACAATAACACAATATATTGATATATGAAAATAAATACTCCTTAAAAATGTCTATATTATGCTCAATACTTCCTCGAAATGCTTATCCTTTTGAAAAAGTTTGGGGCAAGGGTGCCGACTGAGGAGGGGTCATGGCGCAGACTGCGCCATTGAAATTTTTAGGGCGGTTGTTTTTAGAAGTATTTTTTTTCTTTTGGGGGGATCTCCGCGATATTGAGGGGGATGCGCCCTTGCCCTTAGGTGGTTAAGCACCCCTGACTTAGGAAAGGATTATAAATCTAGTTCAACTCAGGAACATAAATATGTGCTAGCTACCTCTATTAATTAAAAAAAAATTGTCTGCTAAAAATTCAAAACCTTCGAAAAAGTATGCTTGTTCATCATGCTTGTGAAATCCTTTGAAGTTTAGCTTTTAAGAAGATAAAATTCTTCTTTTTTCTCCCTTGCTGTTTGCTCCACTGTTGACTTGTTAATTCTAAGAATATCTTCATTCTAGACTTGTTTCTGAGTTGTTTCATTTAGTTCTCATTTCTGAGACTTTTCGTTTGAATTGAGAAATGCTGGCACAAAACATTTTCCCTCATGCCCGGATAATTTTCGTTGAAAACAAAGGTATCGCTTCAGTCTTCTTTAAACAATTTCCGTTATTTTTACTCAAAACGAATTCACTGCGCTGCTCATTGTCACAGAGAAAAAACCCGATTTCGTTTTTCGCGGAAGAGAAAAATAAACTTAATAAAGCATTTAATTCGCATTTCTATAAAATGCAATTAACGATAAACTCTCGGTGCAAAAAAAAAAAAAAAAAAATGCTTTCAGATAAAACAAACAGGCTGAACGATAAAACTAATTAATCGGAAGCACTGGAAGAGAAAGGTTTGTTTTTTTAGCTGCGCGTAAAAAAATGTTCAGAAAATTTTATTGAATAAGTTTTGCAGTGGTGCATGCTGTGTTACTTAATTTCCTCGCTTGATTTTGTTTTTCTTTTTCTTTTAGTGAAAATTGTGTCTTGATGCACTGGGTATGGTGGGGGGGGGGGGGGCGTAATGAAGTATTGGGCATTAGCACATGAGTGACGTGGTAGAATTTATGGATGCATTTGATTATTATCAGTTTTAAGAGACATTCAAGCAATAAAATTTGAATACAATATATGCAAGCAATTTTAATTTTATCGTCCGTAAGAAGCATCTCATTAATTAAGTAAGGGTGCCGAGGGGGAGGGGATTAGAAAAATCTCTACTTGGTGGGAGGGGGGGTTTCAAACCCATTCTTACGTATTCTTTTCCAAGTCGATATTTTATATTTGAAATCGCGCGGTCAAGTGGTTTGGCAGAGATCATACTACATTTGCGTCTGAAAGGTAAAAAACGTATTAGGATTAGCTGTTTTTTTACTTGTTTTACAAAGAATGAATAGTGTCAAATGTAATAAAATAATCGCACCATGTATGGCATGTTTTATTTTTAATTATTATCGCATAATAAAATATATTTAAAAAATAAAAATCTTTGATGCACGTCAAACTAGAGTTTTAGTATAACTAAGCCTTTTCTAACAACATTTTATTATTTTGAAAAACAAAATTGAATTTTACGTAAGAATAGGGGGGAGGGGTTTGGAAAATCTTACGCATCCTCTTACATGGGGGGAAGGGGAGTAAAAAATTGCCAAAATCATCCTTACGTAATTAATGAATGGCCCCTAACAGACGATTCCTCAGAATGAGAAATGGCGTAAAAGTTTGAGAAACATTAGTTTATACTACAAGGGACTCTTGTTCGTTGATGCTCACCAGCTTCTAAGTTTTAACTGCTGAACCAATTTTCACAAAACTTGACATGCATGTTGCAACATTCAATTATTTTTTGTAGAAAATAAAGCTTACAGTAAAGAGAAGCTTTAAAATGTATTGTAAACTTTGCTGCATCGCCCGGCGTTGCATGGTCTTCCTCGAAAATGAAAGTTGTGTCAAGTGACACATGTTCAACAATCAGGCTTAAATAAAAGGGGAAAAAAAAACGTGTAACATTTCCCGTCAACTTTTAAAAAAGAGCAATTTTATGACTCAAAATTTAAACTTAGTCCTTTTCAGATTTTTTTAATTAAAAAAAATTCAGTCATTGTTATGAATAGGCGTAAACATACTCGTTCCACGGATTTTCTGGCATTTTCTCTTGTGGAGTGAACTTCCCCTGTGTGAATTCCTGAGCATGAAAGGACCTCTGTGCCAAATTTGGTAATGATACGACGTAAGCTGAGGATATGTACAAGGATAAGAAACACACGCACCCACATACAGCTTTTTTTACTTCTTTTTACAAAAAAGGAAGCATTGTATTCGCGAAAAAATTTTCACTTAAAAATCGGCCTTAATTTCTATTTTGCTCACCCCCCAATGAATGTTGAGTTTACTTTTCAACACGACCACACGTGGATAGATGCCTAGGAACATACAGACACCCGAAATATCCATTTTGACGATCCCCGAGTTAATTAAATCGAGTTTTCTCGTGACGTCTGTATGTACGTATGTATGTGTGTATGTGTGTCGCATAACTAAAAAGAACGAAATATCCTAGAAAGTTGAAATTTGGTACTTAAGACTCCTAGTGGGGTCTAATTGTGCACCTCCCTTTTTAGTTGCATTCGGATGCTCCAAAGGGGATCTTTTGCCCCTTTTTGGGGGGAAATCATTTTTAATTTCGATGTAAACTCAAGTGGTGTTATAATTTGGCAGACACTTGGCGATATATCGCCAGTCTTTTAATCGCCAAGTTTTTTCGCCAACTTGGCGATTTTTAATTTTTTTTTTTTTAATCTGGTTTTAATTTGGCCATTGTTGGTGATATTTAGAGAGTAAACTATTGAATCACATTAAAACTGCCAATAATGAGAAAATGACATTAAATTGGAGTAAAAGAAAGTCATGTGATGCACACATCAGCTCGTTATAAGTACAGTGAGTCCCGACTTACGCGAGGGATGCGTTCCGAGATTCCTCGCGTAAGTCGAAATTTCGCGTTGTGGAAAAATGTAGGTATTATAATTATTATTTTTAGAAGCATACCAAACTCTTTTAGACACTTATAAACACCCCTCAGACTGCTTTAAAGCATTCCTCAACTGTAAATTACGGTTTCTTACTTAAAGAACTAAACTTTTACTGGATTTGAAAAATGAAAAAAAAAGCTGTTTTATTAAACACTAGTGGTACCCGCACGACTTCGCTCGTAACAGAAAAATTAAAAGGTCTTTTGGTTCGCCTGTATTTACAAATAATGTATGGTGAATTTTCTCGTCAATTGGCTTGTACTCATGTTACGGTTACACGTTATGATAATTTTGTATCTCGCCAATTGGCTTGTGCCCATGTTACGGTTACACGTTATGGTAATTTCGTAATTTAACCATCTTATGATAGTTTTTTTCTTAAATTTGGAATAGAAAAAGAACCACATCGAATTTTCGAAAAATCGCTTTGAGGTGCACACCCCCATGCTACATACTAACTTCGTGCCAAATTTCATGAAAATCGGCCGAACGGTTTAGGCGCTATGCGCGTCACAGACATCCTACAGACATCCTACAGATATCCTACTGACATCCAGACATCCTCCGGACAGAGAGACATTCAGCTTTATTATTAGTAAAGATGAAATACTTTAAGGTGCACAAAATGAATAATCAAAGACTGAAATAAAACAACACAGTACTCACAGTGGATTAGTAATAATAATTATGAGTAAAAAATGAAGATGATGACTTATCTCCATGATCAGATTATTATCTAATACATTTTAAAATATGGTTGCTTTGCCTTTTCTTTAATACGTTTCCATTTATGGCAACAGTTCATCTTATTATCTTTAAACCACAATACAAGAGCAGCTTCCATTTTCATAATATTTACTTTGCTTAGACATTACTCTGCGAGCTTCAATATTGAAACTAAGTTCTGAACTTTCATGGATATCTTTTTGTTTCGACTTTTTAATTGTATGTTATGGTAGATTCACTCATATTTATGTCGTGCTACCGTTGACGTTTGGTAGTTGTTCAAGCATATCTAGAATCTTAGCCCTTTTTTTTTTTTTTGAGCAATCACGATTGTTTATTGTTCTCATTTGACGGTCCATGGCGTTGTGGTTCCTTTTTCAGCACTGTAAAAAAAATCTGTAAAATTTACGGAAAAAAACTGTCAGCCAGGACGCCAGTTTTCTTCCGTTTATTTTACAGAAATCTTCCGTAATTTTTAAACAGACTTTCTGTTTTTTAACGGAATATCTCTGTAATTGTAACAGTTTTAAACCATTTTTTTACAGTTTTATTTTATCAATTTACAGAGAAAATCTGTTAATTTAACAAGTATTATTTGTATTATTTTACAGGCCCTCTGTATTTTTGGCAGAATATTTCCGTAACTATCCGTAATTTTGCACAGAACTATCAACTGGAACATTTTAGTATGAGTCATAATTCATCTTAAATAGTGAATACACAACACAAAACATATTTTTATGAAAGTTCAGCATGAAACATATATTTACAATAGCGTAAATTAAAAATAGCGTTAACATCAACTATTATAAAGTTTTTAACTAGCATTAAAGATTATTTATTCAAGCTGATTTATTATTTTATGAAGATTAAAAAATGAAACTATACTTTCATAAATACATTTCAATATTTACTATACTACTACGAAATACATGTATACGAAGGTAAATTTCCGAATATGCCTCTGTAACAGATGACAAAAAAACATAATAATAAAATATTGATTAGGATGCAATGAAATGGAAGTTGCAAACGATTTAAGACTTACTCGCTTTAAATAAATATAAGATCAAAAAACTCGAGCACGAGAACCAAAATCCAAACAGGCGGGCGAAATTTCGAAGAAAAACAAAGTACGCGGTGAGGCGATGGTAACAGTTAACGCTTATAACCGGTTACAGATTCAAAAAAAAACAGAGAAATACTGTATTTTATTACGAACAGTTTTTTTCTGTAAAAAATACGGATAACTTCTTCAAAATTTACAGTTTTTTTTACAGTGAGGTTGGACCAGGAGCCTCTGCTAGAGATCCTAAATACGGAGAGATTGGACAACTTCAGAGCGGCGGCCATCTTATGTCCAAAGATGCTCACTCTCCGTAGACCGTAATGCTACTTCTGCCCCAAATATCACTGTACATTGTGTCGAAAAAATTAGAGGCTAATTTTGATATTATGAAATGAAATGTGCAGATCACAAATATATGTTTGTTTTCTACCTTTATGAACAAATTTTTTAGAATTTTTTTTTTCTTTGTAAGCGCTATGACAATACGAAATGATTGGCGCCGGGTTTCCAGACTTTGAACTCACTCAGTTTAATTAAAATACGAGGAGAAAAAAAAAAAAAAGATTTAATGTCCTATATTCCGTGGAAAAGCTGGAAATTCACACAGGGCAGCATTTCGAGCTGACGACACTTGGACTAAACATGGCGGATAGCGGCGCGCCGTTGTCCAATCTCTCGGTATAAAGGATCTCTAGCCTCTGCAGCACCACCAGCCTCCGGTCCTGAGCACTGACCTTCTTTAGCCGCTTCTCCTGGTCGGTGGCGTCCATGTCCTACACACACACACGCTCACAAACATACACGCTCACACACACACCCCGTTACACACATATCCACACACACGCCTAAGTGCATACACACAGGTCTACGCACACACACAAGTCTATACATGCACACACAACTATACGCACGTAACCGCCTAGGAGGAGAGGCAGGCTTGGGGGGGGGGGTAGGAGCCGTTTCTAGAAACAATAACTCCAATGAGTAGGGTCCTGTCGTGATTGCGAGAAACATAATTTGAATTCAAAATTTCAGAATTCAAATTCATTCTTTTTTTTTTTTTTTTTTTTTGTCAGAAACTTTGTTTTTCCTCCCATCTTCACAAACTTTAGATAAAATCGCGCACTAAGATGCCATTATATTTTATCAACTTTATTATTTAGAATGAAAAAAAAGATAAATGAAAGATACTGAGTAGTTATTTGATGCACTAACAGCGCGATGTGTAGACTAGTTTGGTGTGGGAACTTTCGCTGTCAGTGATGCTAAACGTATGTAATAATATTCACGAAATCAGTATTTAGTAGCCGATACTTCTTTCGAAAATTATTCGTGTTTTTGACGAGGAATTCGCGTTTGCTATAAATTCAAAAAGTTCGCGTTTTGCCATTTCGCGTAAGTTGAATCGCGTTGTAGCGAGAGTCAAGTGTAATTTATGTTTAGGTAAATAACACATTCAAGGGAAATGGAGAGTCAAATTTCATCATAGCAAACCAACCTGTAAAATCTATCTTTAAGCATTAATCAACTACAAAATAATGAAAAGTACTTTCGGATGAGCGAAAGAAGAAAAGAGCAAGTGTGTTCGAATGGGAAATGTAAGACTTGGATATACTTCAGCCCCTCGAGTGCATAATTAGGAGTGGATTAAGAAGGCAATAAAACAAAATAGAACTGGAATTAAATGCAGAAAACTAATTGCCAACAATTGGGGGACAATAGCGTACTGAAACAGTGTATCGCTTAATTATTGTGAATTTAGATAAAATTGAAATAAGAACTCTTAATCCCGAGACTTAACATATCCTTGAGCAATTTGTGATGAAGGATTTGAGTATTTCTCCGTAAGGCATGAAAATTCTTTAAAAAGGGGATGTCTAAGGGATTGAGCTTTAATACAAGAATTTGCTTTAATCGACCAAAAGTTTGGTAAAAAGCATTATGGTTCCATCAGTTTAAGGGTAAGAATATCTTGTTTAATTCGTTCCACTGACAACAAATAAGCTTCATTAAAATTTCAAAAATGTTAATCAGCTTGACATTTCTAATAAAGCATTTATAGTTCATTAAAACAAGGTGAAAGGAATCTTTTATGCTTTATCTGAGCGTTTTATTTGTGCAACTTCGAATTTATCTTACTTTGTATTACTTTATTGAGACCGTTTGTTACTAAATTGGTGGGGCGATAGTTTTAAAGGACATATTCTATTAAATGACATATTTGTCTTATTTGAGGCCCCTAGTTTCAAAACCGGATACTTGCAAAAAATTCGATTTTCTTCTTCTTTTTTTTTTTTTTTTTGTTAATCTTGTAGAGAATCATAAGGCCTATTTGCCTGCTCAATATTAGGTTCAAAAACCGCTTCTTTCCCCCTTGAAATGGGGCGGGAAGGTCTGCCTCAGTTTCAAAACCGGACTTTTACGTCTCCTGTAAAATTTGGTTTTCTACAAGTATCCGGTTTTGAAACTAGGGGCCTCATTTAATAGTACATTCAGCAGAAATAGTGTGCATAGGATCTAGTTGTGCAGCTCCCGTTATGATTGCTATCGGATGTTCTAGGGCTCTTTACTACTCTTTGTGGAAACCAAGTTCGCTTCAAAGCTCGAGCCGAAAATCAGATGCTGAAACCAGCGTCAGTTCAGATATATTTCGCTAGATTCCCATTGGACCAATGTTTGATATTTTCATGAAAAATCTCCGTAAACCTGTATTTTCTGCATCGGTTTGAAACATCCCAGAAATTGTGATTGTTAAATTCTTCTGCTCCCTCTTCGTCACTTTTATGTTGTATTTTTATTCCTTTCATACGTTCCATTTAGTTTTTGCTGTTGCGATTTCAGATTTTAGCTGGCAACAAAAACGCCACATATCTTAGATTTGAAGGAGCTATTCGCTATATTTACCATGTACATGAGTAGACGGCCTTGTCTAGTGATCAGAGAAGTCTGACTGGAGACGAAGAGGTTCTGGGTTCGAATCTCGGCTCGAGCATGGGTGTAATTTCTCTATCTATCTCTTGTCCTTTCTTTGTGTGAATGAGTTGTTATGTTGTTGAATGGTTATCTACCCTATAAACGGGTCCTGGCGTGTGTGTACCGTGGAAGTCGTATCTCACTCTAAATTACATTACAGAGTTGGAAAAGTGAAGCAGAGCGCACCTCAAATTGCCTGTAACGGGACAACAACAACCATGTACATAAATACGCTTACAAGAGTACTCGCCTTTTTTTTTGGAGCAATCACGATTGCTTATTGTTCTCATTTGACTGTTTTTGACGTTCCTATCATTTTATTTTCCCACCGCCACCCTCTGCAGCACCACCGTCGACCGGGTCCTCACGATGCTGCACCTATAGCGAAAGCCGTCTCCAGGTTGCATCCATGTCCTACACACACGCGCATACATACACAACTACACACACACACGAACACACACACATACACACACAAAAACATACACACACACATAAACACAACAGACACAAACACACATGCCTGCACACACATACACATACCTCCTACACACAAACACACGCCTACATACACACACTCGTGATTGCGAAAAACATAATTTGAATTCAAGATGTCAAAATTCAAATTTTTTTTTTTTTTGAGCAATCACGATTGCTTATTGTTCTCACTTGACTGTTTTTGGCGTCCATCATTTTATTTTCCCACCGCCACCCTCCGCACCATCACCGTCGACCGGCTCCTCACGATGCTGCTCATATGGCGAAAGCCGTCTCCAGGTTGCACCCATGTCCTACACACACGCGCATACATACACAACTACACACACACACGCACGCACACACACACAAACACATACACACACAAAAACATACACACACACATAAACACAACAGACACAAACACACATGCCTGCACACACATACACATACCCCCTACACACAAACACACACGCCTACATACACACACTCGTGATTGCGAAAAACATAATTTGAATTCAAGATGTCAAAATTCAATTTTTTTTTTTTTTTCAGTTGATAGAGAGTATGGGTTATTTAATAGACGTACAAGAAGTCATGTAGTATCTTCAGCAGATTTAATTTTTTGTTTTCAAGACAGAATCTTAGAAGAACAAGGGTTATTTTTTAAATTCAGATGCGTTTTAAGTCGAGTATTTGTTAAGAAGTGTAATAATATCTCTACAATATTAGGATATTCGATCCGAACCGCAATATTTTCTTTACTTTTTCCTCTCTTCCCGCCTCCCCCCCCCCTCACCCACGATAACGACCTATTCATCAAGAGTGGAGGGAACGGGACGAAGACGTAAGCGAGCAACAGCCTGGTGGGAATTGAGGAAGTACATTCCCTAAATTAAAAAATAATAGCTCGCACCTCGTAATAAATAATGAGCGAAACTTTTCCTTTCTGCCGGCTTAAATTTATCAGCATAATTTCGCTCCGCGGTATAGATAAAACGAAATTTAGAAGTAGGTGGGTTCTCAACTTTCCACCCCGCCGCTAATGACGTTTCGCCACGGGGGTTAAAAATAACGCATAATCGTTGACGCATCCATTTTTGCAATCCCCAGGTGATCATTCTTTGGCTTTATTTATTTACGGGCTCGCCTTTTTTTGCCCTCGAAAAATGAGCCTTCGACTTTTTTTCAGTATCTTTTTTTTTTTTTTTCATATGTAAGGTGAGCTAGGTAGTTTATTAAATTACCAACAACGTATCCTGCAAAAAATCGAAGAACTCTTCAAATTAAAAACAATATTAATGTTCAATTTTAAGCTTCTGCCTCATGACCCTGTTTATTTTCTTTAATGTATGGTAAGTTTTCTGAAATTTAACATTTTAAAGCTGTGTTTTGAAATTCATTCAGCCTCTCTGTCGTTAGGTTTAAAAAAACGTTTTTTTTTTAGTTCCAAACCGGATTTTTCAGGGGGGGGGGGGGTTTCCCCTTTTTTTGGTAACACGTATACAATATACATGCTTGTCATAAGTTGAAACATTTACTAGAATAATTTATTTACAGCTTTCGACTTTTTCATTACCAATTTTTTCAAATGTTAATTTGAAAAAAGGGTTTTTAGGAAAACAAAACAGTCTAGTTATTGAAATATACTCAAAGCAAGGGTTTTATTGAGTAAAAATATGACGGCGTGTGTATATGTACAAATAAAAGCATTTAAAAAGAGTTTAAAAAAAAAAAAACCTGCAAACAGCTTTTTAAATGCTTTTATTTGTACATGTATACATACGCCGTCATATTTTAACTCATTTCATTGTACAAAGTTTTCGACTGCTTTTACAAAAGCCTTTCATTATTTTTGTACATTTTTCCCGCCATTGAATAGCACACGCATTGTTAAAAATCTTGGTACTTATACTGACAGTTTGAAATCGTCTCTGATTTGTTATTTAAATTATCAGCTACTCAAAATCTAGTAAAACAGGTCTTTCAAAAAGTAATTCTTGCTTCGAATTATATCTTTCTAACAGCATGCAGCTGCCGAAGAAAACGACTAAACAGAGCAATTTTAATATTCCTGTCTATTTCAGCGAATTTCAAATATCACGCAGTAACGAAACGTCCTCGTGTAACACAAAATCTCACAAATTGAGGGTGAATTTATAGTGCATTGCGTGAGAGAATGGTATTTGGAAAAAAGTTTGAACTTAATTTTAAATTTCCCTGAAATACAGGTAATTATCAAAATAATGGAAACACCTGTGAATAAAAGTGACATTTTTGAATGTGCTTTGTACGTAATAACGTAATAAAGAATAAAACCAGATATCTGTTTTTTTATAAGTAGCAATGTACATATTCTGGTTATTAGTATATGGTGGATTAACTGAAGTTCTGGACGTCTTGGATTTTTTTTCAAGCGCGTGAAATATCGAACCTCAAATTTTAAAAGAGGCCAAATTGTTGGAGCGCGTCTAGCTGAAGCTAGCGTAACTGAAACATTTCAACTTTTTGGTGTTCCTAGAGGTACAGTATCTAAAGTCATGACAGCATACACGCAGCGCGGTAAGACAAGCTCAGCAACGCAAAATAACGGACTCAAAAGGAAGCTTAGTAAAAGAAACCGACTGTATTGAAGAGGATTGTAATGTCTATAAAAAGCGAACAATATCAGCAAAAATGACCAGAAAACTCAATCACCATCTGGATTCACCAGTGTGAGTGATTAGAGTCAGGAGGCACCTTTGTCAACAGAACATTTATGGCAGAGTAGCGATTCCCAACACACTTGTCACAGAGTGTTTCCATTATTTTGATAACTACCTGTACCTCATCAGTTGACACAAATATAATTTCCTCTTTCAAAGAAGCTTTTGTTAACAGTGAAAACACAACTGCGCTAAAGTAAAATACAGGGCAAACGAATACACATTTTCAAATTACTTCTAGCAGCTATGATGATAACAAAAATTTCATTATGTATATAGCCCAAAATCTCTGTTAACAATAATCTTCCTCATAGTTTTATTATTGTTATTTTCCTGAAACACAATGCATTTTTATTTTCAACGGAGCGGTTCAAGAAGATATTGCCATTTTCAAAAGTTAATTCAGGCAGCTATGTTGATAACCAAAATTTCATTGTGTAGCCCAAAATCTCAGTTAACAATAATCTTTCTCAGTTTAATTATTATTATTTTATGAAACACACAATGCATTTTTATTTTCGATGGAACGACTCAAGAAGATATTACCATTTTCAAAAGTTAATTCAAGCAGCTATGTTGATAACCAAAATTTCATTAAGTATATAGCACAAAATCTCAGTTAACAATAACCATCCTCATAGTTTTATTATTATTATTTTTCTGAAACACATTGCATTTTTATTTTCAACGGAACGTCTCAAGAAGATATTACCATTTTCAAAAATTAATTCAAGCAGCTATGTTGATAACCAAAATTTCATTATGTAGCCCAAAATCTCAGTTAACAATAATCTTCCTCATAGTTTTACTGTTATTATTTTCGTGAAACACAATGCATTTTTATTTTCAAAGGAACGATTCAAGAAGATATTACCATTTTCAAAAGTTACTTCAAGCAGCTATGTTGATAACAAAAATTTCATTATGTAGCCCAAAATCTCAGTTAACAATAATCGTCCTCATAGTTTTACTGTTATTATTTTCGTGAAACACAATGCATTTTTATTTTCAAAGGAACGATTCAAGAAGATATTACCATTTTCAAAAGTTACTTCAAGCAGCTATGTTGATAACCAAAATTTAATTATGAATAGCCCAAAATCTCTGTTAACAATAATCTTCCTCATAGTTTTATTGTTATTATTTTCCTGAAACACGATGCATTTTAGTTTTCTACGGAACCACTCAAGAAGATATTACCATTTTCACAAGTTACTTAAAGCAGCTATGTTGATAACCAAAATTTCATTATGTGTATAGCTCAAAATCTCAGTTAACAATAGTCTTCCTCATAGTTTTATTATTATTATTTTCCTGAAACACAATGCATTTTTATTTTCAATGGAACGACTCAAGAAGGTATTACCATTTTCAAAAGTTACTTCAAGCAGCTATGTTGATAACAAAAATTTCATTATGTAGCCCAAAATCTCAGTTAACAATAATCGTCCTCATAGTTTTATTATTATTATTTTCCTGAAACACAATGCATTTTTATTTTCAAATGAACTACTCAAGAAGACTCATTTCGAGAAGCCTATAAAAACATTCACTTTCAAAAAGATACTTTGGAAACGAAAAAGCAATTCGCTAGGAATTTTCTCCTTTAACACACTGGACTCAAGATAGCAAGTCCACGCGCTATAAACACCAAAATGATGGAAAAGAGAGAAGAGATATCACGCCGGCAGCAAAATGTAAAGACATAACACTTGAACACAAGCTTTCATAAAAACATTTCGGGGCTAGTAATGAGAGATAAGGCCAGAAGAAGTTCCTTTTTTAAAGTCGGGGGGCTTTTTTTATGGAGTGAGAACAAGCAAGACCGCCTCAAAATCTTTCCACAAAGCTGGAAATGTTACTTGTTTAAAAAAATGTTAGAAAATTTTATGTTCTCTTGTGTAGTTTATACACCAGACAAGAAAAGGAGTCGATGATGTGGTAATTGATTGTTCAATAATTCCCAACTTGGGGGCTCAATTTGGTACAATGACAGTGTTCGCTTGTTCGTCTGCTTTTGTTGTTGAAGGGAACAAATATTTGTGGGAGAAATGATTCCGTTTTTCTTTTGAGTAGATACGGTTTTTCTTTTTTGTTTGTAATTGCACTGTAGAGTGACGCTAAGTGGGAAACCCTTTTAAAAAGTTGTATTTTTTAGTGCAGTTGACCAGGGACGGACTGCCCCCCCCCCAAGTGGGTGCCAGCCTTGGCCACCAAAGGGCGCAAAAACAAAAAGGGAAAAGAAACGAAGGTGTACAGGTTTGAGGGTGCAAAAAAAAAAAAAAAAAAACCTAAGGCGCACAAGATCGAATGTGCAAAAAACAAAATTAAAAATAATTATAGTAATAAATATAAATAAATAAAAAGGAAAGGAAAACAAAGTCGCACAGAGGTTTGAGGGAGCAAAAAAGAAAAAAAAGAATTAAGGAAAGAAAGAAAAAAAAACGTGGAAGGTGCACAGGTTTGAGGGCACAAAAAAAAAAAAAAAAAAAAAACCCGAAGGCGCTCAGGTTTGAGAGCGAAAAAAAGTCGCACAGACTTGAGGGCGCAAGAAAAAAACAAACAAACGAAGGTGCTCATGATCAAGGGGCATAGGTTAGAGGGCGCAAAAAAAAAAAAAAAAAAAAAAAAAAAAAATGCACAGTTTCGAGGGTGTAAAAAACCAAAGGCGCACTGGGGTGCAAAAAAAAAAGGGGGGGGGGGAAATCGCACAAGTTTGAGGGCACAGGCGAGAAGGCGCATCGGCCGGCGGGCCAGTCAGCACCTGCAGTCGACGAACGTCATTAGACCAAACACGTTGCAGCGTTATTTCGGAAGAGGACTTATTCAACTTCGTACTCAGTTTAGTCCAACGATTGTTTCACACTCGCTAAAACGACTGTGAAAGGAACCGAACCCTCGATATAAAAACCCGTAAAACGAGTTTGGACTAGGCTCGTAGAAATTTTTAGAATTCCGAAAATTTGGATTTTTGAATTTAACTGACTCCAATGAGAGATTTTTTAAAAAAAATGTTTTTCATTGTAAAATCGTGCGAGACAAAGGTCTAAAACAAAGCATGCTGCGGTAATGCTTCGCAGATTACCGTTTTTTACTTCCTTTTACAAAAAAGGAAGTATTGTATTCGCGAAAAAAATTTCACTCAAAAATCGGCCTTAATTTCCATTTTGCTCGCCCCCGAATGAATATTGATTTTTTTTTTCAACCCGACCACACGTGGATACATGCCTAAGAACGTAGAGACACCTGAAGAATCATTTTGACGATCCCTGAGTTAATTACAACGGGTTTTCTCGTTACGTCCGTACGTGCGTATGTGTGTATGTATCTCGTATAACTCAAGAACGGTATGTCCTAGAAGGATGAAATTTGGCAAATAGACTCCAAGTGGGGTCTAGTTGTGCATCCTCTCTTTTGGTTGCATTCGGATGTTCTAAAGGGGGTCTTTTACCCCTTTTTGGGGTAAAATCATTGTTAATTTCAATGTAAACTCAAGCGGTGCTATAATTTGGCAAACACTTGGCAATATATCGCCAAGCTTTTGGTCGCCAAGTTTTGTCACCAACTTGGCAACGAGTTCGGCTTGGTTTTTTTTTTTTTTTTTTATTTATTTATTTATTTTTTAATTTGGTTTCAATTTGGCCATATTTAGAGAGTTAACCATTGAATCACATTAAAACTGCCACTATTGGGAAAATTTATCTGTATAAAACGTTTTCTTTGCTTCGGTTCGGCCCAGACTTGGAATGAAAGTACTTAAAGTGTTTTTTTTGCTCACTCCGAGCCACTATTATCTTTAAATTGGAGTAAAAGGAAGTCATGTGATGCACACATCAGCTCGTTCTTCTGAACGTTGTGAGATACAAATCATAAAAAAGCTCAGAAAATGCACTTTTCCTGAGCTTTTTCAATAAAATATAAGAAAAACAAACCACGTTTCAGTTACTGATTTCATCTTAAACAAGTTGAATGTTGTGGTCATCAAGCATAAAACTCAATTTGAATTTTCATAGGGTTCATTCAAACGGTAGCCGCTCATATTAGCCTCAAAAATGGATTAACGCCTTCGTTATTCATAACCTTGAGTGCTCCAAGGGGCATCAGAAACAACAACAAGTTGAAATACTTACTTGAAATGTAAACTGCTGCAGCATAAATTGTCTTTTTTTTTTTTTTTAACCCAGTCATACTTTATTCAAAAACTGCGTAAAAAAGCTAAAAGTGGTGTCACTGATCACTTTTGGAGATTTAGCATCCTTATAAAAGCTTATAGGTTTTTCCCTTTTCTATTTCTATTTCTATTCAAGAGTCACAACTGACTACAACTGTATTTATGTCGAGGACTGCATACTAGTGCCTTGCCTCCATTATTTTATATACCGATAGATGGCAGCACCATCACCGGATCGAACAGTTAATGAGAATTTAGAACTAGTCCAAGAGCTAATAGCTACCTGGTACTAGCACCCCCAGAGGTATCGTTTCACTTGGAGGACATTGAGACCACGAGCATATTTAACGTCGCCCAGTCCCCTTTAATGACGACGGTGGGTCTTCGACCAGCGGGGATCGAACCCGAGCCCCTCCGGCCCCGAGTCCAATGCCCTACCGATCAGGCTACCACGGCCCCTTTTCCCTTTTCAGAAGCAAAATCTGTCGACACTTCTGCTTAGCAAAAATATCTTTTTTGTTCTTCTTGAAGAACAGAAAAAAAAAAAAAAAGCTTAGGTATCATCTTCTGTAGAAAAAAAAAAAGCTTTTCCTGCTTACCGATCAAATCACCGCAGTAGTTAAAAAGCTACCCCCCACACTTCAAAATATTTTTTTTTTAAATATTTTTACTTTTCGCCTTTTTGCAATTTCATGCTCCGTTGTACTTTCCCCGAGAAAGATATTTTCTTCCTGAAATTTTCCTTCATATGGTTATGCCCGAAATTCGAAACATGGAAAGCGCCTTTCATCAGTGAAAAAATTTTTGAATATTTCTTAGGTCTAGTTATGAAAACGCAAACTTAAACTGGTGTCAAGACAAGAAATTTGAATTCTCTGAGATTAGGGAACTGATTTCCATTTCTCTTTTTCCTTCGAGTACTCAATTTCGACTCCGGTTTCACTTAGTCGGAACTTTCTTCTTGCTTTCATCAAAAATTCTTGACGTTCGGAAGTAAAATTCGTAAGTACCACCGGTCTTCTATTTTCGGAACTGGAAGTGGCTGTTGCTTTCCCCTTGTGTTTGCCAGTGCCTGTTTACCGAACAGTTTATTTAATTTTTCACTCAGCTGCGTAATGCGGGTTTAACATGGTGCTTTCATTCCGGGCGTTTGGACATTTGAAGTTGGTTTTGTTGAAATATTAGCGCTCTAAGTTCTACTTTTGTTGTAGTTAAGTCTTAACGCTTCGTATCCTTGGTTAGATTTTATGATTTTTACTTTGTTGTGTGTGTGTGGGGGGGGGGGGGAGTTCTTCGAAATACAATAAGTTACGTTTTTCAGAATTCTTATGTCTTTTGTGACTCAATGAATGAGTAATATTGTTTACGCAAACCGTTCTTTCCATTATGGTTTTAAGCATTTACTTCTGTTTAGTTGTTTATCAGAATGACGCCACCACCATCCTTCTAAGAACAGGAATATATATAGACTAGTGGTACCCGCACGGCTTTGCCCGTAATAGAAAATTAAAAGGTCTCTTGGTTCGCCTGTATATTTACAAATAATGTATGGTGAATTTTCTCGCCAATTGGCTTGTACCCATGTTACGGTTCCACGTTATGATAATTTCGTAATTTACTCGTCCATTTTATGATATTTTTGTTCTTAAAATTGGATTAGAAAAAGAACCACATCGAATTTTCGAAAAATCGCTTCGAGGTGCACACCCCCATGGTACAAACTAACTTTGTGCCAAATTTCATGAAAATCGGACGAACAATCTAGGCGCTATGCGCGTCACAGAGAGCCTGACAGACAGAGATCCGGACAAACAGAGAAACATTCAGCTTTATTATTAGTAAAGAAAAGAAAGTAATAAATTAACTCCATTTCAAATTGGTAAAATGAAATATTACATATAAATAATAAAAGAAACCTTAATTTTGAGCATACATATCGTGATAATAATGTAAGAAAGTAAATAATGATTTGAGAACGCATTTACTATTTTGGAGACTTGAGTTTGTGATCATTGAAAATATCGGTTATATATCAAAATATCTTATATATATCAAAATATCCGATATTTTCGAAAATATCGTATTTTCGAACCCTGCCAATTGTACTGTCAGTTCAGTATCCTTCATTGTCAATTCTCAGTGACTGAACTCTGTAGAAGTTGTTTCTCTGCAGGCGCAGTGTCAGTGCAAAGAAAACAACCTACAGTCGCTGCAGCACTGAAATCGCTAAAACGATTCACTTGGTCGCCAAAATTTAAGGCTGATTAAATGCCGTTATTCTCTACGTTCCCCTTCGTTAGGGCATTTTTAGCTATTTTACAGTAAAAGCGAAAGAAAGAAAAAAGACAAAGAACACATGAAAGAAGGCGAAAGGAATCATACACATATCGCTAAAAACAAGAAAAAAAAGTCAAAAATAAGTAAAATCTTATATAATTAAAAACTGAGCGTATGTATCTATGTATGTACCTATGTATCTATGTCCAAGTTTCTTCTTCGGAACGCCAGTGAACTGACCATCGAACCAGGTAACGATAGATTCGTCATTTTCCCGTCTTTATGTTTGACTATTTAACGTAATCCTCCGATAATAATTAGCGGAGATATCAATTAAAAACTATTAATTATGACACTTAGATCTCGACATAAAATCCCTATTTTTCGAAGGCAAGTATTTTTGAAACGGTTCATTAAAATTATTATTCAATGCTTCATCTCAACTTTCCGCAACAATGCTTTTATTAAAATTTGTAGCGGGGGTTAAGAAAATCATTGAGAAGAAAGATCTGTTGCCATTTTTTTCTCGAATATAAACAAATAAAAATTTTTCTTTTGTTTTGATTTTTTCCTGTAATCGGGGATTTTAAAATGCTTCTTTTTTTGGTTATTTTTCCGCAATTTACCGCATTTTTTTTTTTTTTTTTTTTTTTTGTTCAAGCCTGATTGTTGAACACGCGTCACTTTATGTAACTTTTATTCTCGAGGTAGACCGTACAAAGCCGGGCGATGCAGCTAGTAATTTAATAAATATTGAAAAATGAAGAATTGAAAAGTAGGGTTTTGAGGTGAGGAAAATGTATTTGTTGGCTTGTGTATGCTTTGTGCCACTTCCTTGTTGTTTTTTTTTTTTACTTCTGTAAAATATTATGAACTCTTTTTGTAAATATTTTATTTTATGTTTATTCCTTCGCTATTAAAATTTTAAGAAGGAAAACATTTTTCTGAACTTCATATTCGTTTAACATAAAGAATATAAAGTAACTTTTCACCAAGTGCAACAAATGTTAATGTGCATAATCAAATATTTGACCATTTCTGATTAGTTAAAACATTTCTACTGTGAAGAATGACCTCAATGTATGAATACGGGAAGAATATACCCCTCCTTAAAAAGGATAGTAAAACAAAGTAGGACTGATGGTTAAATTAGTTATTTTCAATAGCCTGAAACACTTAAATTAAGATAGTCTTATGGATTAAGGGTTAAGCTACAAAGGGAGGGGGGGAGGCTAATAATTAACTTCTGCTAACTTTTTTTTTTTCCATTCCTAGGAATTTAGTAAATTAGTCACCAATACGTTGCATTATTTTCCCAATCTTGCGAATATATTTCTACATTTTTTCTCCCATTCCTCCCTAAATATCCTTTTTTTTTTTTTGCTTTTGAGAAACGTCACCAATTTTTACAGATTAATGCACTTTGGAAATTTATTCCAGACAACGGATTTTTCTTTTATAAAATCACCTCTAGATATTTTGTTCATTCTGACAGTTTTTTTTTTTTTTTTTCCCTCGAACCGTAAATAAAACCGAACTTAAAAACTTCGGAGAATTATGAGATTAACATATGCAGCGGCTAATGAAGTAGAATTAAAAGTTAATTTTGGACTTTTGAACTTGTTTACATATTTCTTTACTTCCCTCGAAATGTGTCTGATCGACTTATTGCTGCTTCATATGGTATTTCATTTATTTCTTTTGTGATGAAGAGTGCTTCAGAGAAAAAAGTTTTGTATCTTAAATTACATCGGTATACTTTATTGCGAGTTTTAAAAATCGTAATATGCTTATGAAAATTTGTGAAATGTTTTAAATAGTATATATCAAACGATGTTTATAATTCGCAAAATGTAAATTGATTAATGTTTTTGATATTTGCATATCGTCGCCTCAGAGCAACAGTAAGACATTTGATCCCAGGAATAACACTAAGATGTGCTACTGTTGCTCTGATGCGACGATATGGTTTTCTTATGTTTTAGTCTTCATAGCAGGTCATGCAATAGATAACATTTGTAAGTACTATCTTTACTAATAATAAAGCCGAAAGTCTGTCTGGATCTCTGTGACGCGCACAGCGCCTAGACCGTTCGGTCGATTTTCATGAAATTTGGCACAGAGTTTATAGCATGGGGGTGTGCACCTCGAAGCGATTTTTCGAAAATTCGATTTTGTTCTTTTTATATTCCAATTTTAAGAAAATTTTTCCAAGCAAATTATCACAACGTGGACGAGGAATTTACCAAATTATCATAACTTGGAACCCCAACATGGGCAAGCAAATGAACATAGCAAATTGGCGAGAAATTCATCATCCATTATTTTTAAATTTGCAGGCGAATCAAATGACCTTTTAATTTTCTACTACGGGTGAAGCCGTGCGGGTACCATTAGTTTTTAATACAGAAAGGAAATGTAGGAAGTAATTTTTCTGACCCTTTGAAAGATTTATTATTTTATTTTATTTTTTTTTTTTTTTTTTCCTACCAGGTACTTGGCTTTCATTTTTCGATTTCTTCCCCATTTTTTCTACTTGTAAGGACTTCTGCGATAACTTGCAAATGGGAAAGGCTTCCAGCACTTCTCACAACAGCTGTTTGTTCATTTTTTTTCCCTTCAAATACAACGAATACTTTAATAAATACATTAATTTTTCATTTTAAAATATGAGTTAGCTAAATTTACAATTTATTAGAAAGTATAAATACGAATACAATAGAGCAGCAAATACATGCTAGTAAAGGCTAATTGCAACCTGTAGTAAATGATTCGTAATAGGTCAAAGAGGTTCCCGCTTGACGATGTATTTGAAGGGGGAAATGAAATTGAGACGGGGAACGTGGGGTTTAAAAGTGGCCGGAATAATTATACCTTTGTTAAAAGTTTTGTTTTCAAATAAAAATATAAAAATACTACTGGAATATCATTCAAAAGTACAGTTGAACTCGGTTAATACGAAATGTGAAAAATCCAGGTTTGTCTGTATCAGCGTTGGCAAAAACCCGGGTTTTTTTTAAAAAAGCCCATGGACCCAGGGTTTTTTGGGTTTTTTTTTAAATAAAACCCAAAAAAAACCCAACTAAAGCTGGGTTTTTTAAAAGAAATGTGGGTTTTTTTTGTCTCTTTTTGGGGAGAACGTGGGTACTTGTAGCATATTGTAGCGTAAGTATATGGACAAAGCACAAAAATTGTCTTGGGGTAAAAAAAGCTCAAAAATTCAGCGTTTTCTGAAGAAAAGTATAAAAGACGACGAAACCCAGGAATGGTGAAGTTTCAGATTTTTTAGTTTCCATGAATGTCAACAGTTAAGGCGAAGATACTACTCGAGTGATAAAATCTATTGTTTGTTAGTTCGTTTTTAATTACTACATTTTTTTTTTTTTTTGAATTCTACTTTATTGTATTTCATTTTGTTATGCAAACCTACTCTATAACCTCAAGTAGTTTAAATCCCTTTTTACTGAATTCCAGCTTAATCAAGACATTTCTTTGAATTTTATGTTGCCCGTTTTTCTATTTCTTTGTACAGAGTTAGAAATATTAAACTTTTTCGTAAGATAATGAAAATACTGTACATCCTATTCTGTTTTCTGTCCGACCGTTTGTAAAACCTGTTAAGTTAATTTTTAAAAGATATTTCTTGTTTATTCGAGATTTGTGACGTGTTGGTTTGCAGAAAATAATTCAAATGAAAGCCTTTTAGCTAGAGTAGTTTTCTCTGTACAATCTACAAACATTGAGAAAAACAGACGTTACAGGACTTAGTCAAGATAATTTGAGTTATTTATTGACCAGTTAAAGAAAAAATTTAGATATATTTATTTAAAATCTTTGAAGTATTTTTTTAATTCCATTAAGAGTTAAGAAATACTATTAAAGTTCAAAATTCATTTTTATGTCCATTGTCTGTGGTGAAGAACAAATAAAAAAGAAGTTTAAATTGTGAAAGTATTTAAATTGATTAATTTTTTAAAAAACTTCTAACAAAATTTTAAAAAACCCAAAAGTGGGCTAAATAATGGGTTTTTTTAAATGGGTTTTTTCAAAACCCATTGGGTCCAACCCAATTGGGTCCAATCCGGCCAACCCTGGTCTGTATTAGCCGTTATTCGTAACGACCGAGAATGAGTGATACTGTGAAAAAACGAAGAAATACTTAGTTTTAAAAAAAAAAAGAAAAAAAAAACATTACTGCTAATGCACACATTGTAATCTAACTTTTAGTACATTCAGAAAAAATCACCTATTTCTTAAAGACGAATGTGTTTGGAAAATATTGAAAAAGGAAGATGATAATCGACAATCGCGGAATAGGTTGTAATCCACAGTGGAAGGCGAACAGTTTTACTCCAAGTAAATTGAAATATCCACGGGTAAACAAATGAACGGGCTTTTTTTCTATGCAAAATATGCAATATTTTCTTCTCTATACACAATGAGACTTTTACTACCTAGCAAAATGATGAATAAATTCTAAAAAAGAAAATTACAGAATTCAAGCGCGAACGTTTCAAGTAAAAGAGGTCAGAAATATTTGTTCGTCTTAGCCGAGACTTGACTTTTATTTTAATGTACCTATAATAGGTGAAATTTTTAATGCAATTACAGTCGAACCTCCATATATCGAAGTAGCAAATTGCTGGAAAAAAATTCGATATATAGAAATTTCTATGTATAGAAACGATCTTATTTTATCCTAAAAATCTCCTAAAACATTAAAATTAAAGCTAATTTTCGTGCGTGAAACCCAATTTTCTAATTTATACGAGCATCGGATTAAACGAAAGTTAATAACTGAAAAATTAACAGAAATTACATTTTTGTGCCTTCATACATCTTCATTCATCGGCAGTTCATCTTGATTCGCAACATGAGGGGATTTTCGTTTTGACAATGCAATCGAGAGAAAAGTAAAAAATCAATCTACTTAACTTGAATGATTTTTACTGAAGCTAAAAAGATAATGATAACCAAGAGACAAAAAGGTTAACTTGAAACTGATTTTACAGTGTTACTGATTGCAACTAAGATTTGAAATGAACTTGAGGGAATTTAAGAACTCCAGAACGGAACAACGACCTATCTACACACCCCGCAAACCCAGATTTCTTATGAGTTTCTTAGCAACCTTTAGTGAACATAATTTTCTCCCCTAGCCTTCATTTTTCATGAGACAAACAGTCTAAAGTGGAAAAAAAAAATCTACGAATGTCTCGAAAAAATTTCGATGTATAGAGATTTTTTCGATGTATAGAGATTTTTTCGATATATAGAAACAATGTTTCTACGTAATGAACATAGAAATTTGCTGGGATTTCGATACATAGAAAATTTCGATATGTGGAAGTTCGATATATGGAGGCTCGACTGTAGATAGCAAACCAAACTTAACTAACAAAATGTTCGTTTTATCCGTGATTTCGTATTGAACGTGATCGTATTAAGAGAGTTCAACTGTAGTTGAAACTATCTGAAGTCGAGTGTTTTAGATGTTTGTTAAGAAATATCGTCGGCAAATGTTATCAAAAGAACTTCTTTATCAAACCGTTCATAAATTGAAATTTTCTCATGTAGGAGGGGAGACGGATTCATACGGCCCTATATGTTTGTATATTGTCATACTAGGTGTGGCAATGTGTTTTAAAGGCAAAGGTTCTAGGGGCAACCCTCCTCCGCTGCACCCCTGAAGAGTGATTATATTGGTAATTACAAAAATAGTAAATAACTGGCAAGTTCTGCTACGCTTAGTTTGTAGCATGAAAATTGCTGTAGTTGTTCTTCCCTTCCTCCCCCTTTTGAACCAACTTTCAGAAAACGTTCTGTCATTGTATCCATAGTTAATTTTATCTTCTTTCCGGTTTTTTTTTTTTTTTTTTTTTTTTTTTTTTTTTTTTTTTTTTTTGTATGCATGATAAAAGAAATCCAGCAAAAACAGTTTGCAGTTTTTGCCAAACACTGCCCTAAAGTAAAACGCGCTTTTTAAAATGAAAATTGGAAAAGAAGGAAATGATTTTAATTAACTTTGTGTTTTTGCTTGATAACCTAAGATGATAACTTCGTAGATTTTTCGTTTTTTTAGACAAGTATGAATCTTTTTTATTATACGCTTTCGCTTAATTTAGCTTTATCAACGGAACAATGTGTTTTTCTTAATACTTATATTTTTGAAAGGAAGTTTTCTTTTAATTACGGCCTTACAGATACGTTGCCTTGCCATATGCTCATATTTATGCTTCAGTCGGAATAAATTTCTAGCTAAATACTGAACGAATGGGGTATCTCTAAAATAAAAAAATAACTCTGCGATAAAATATATGTTTTTAAGTTTCCTTCTTGGGTAAAAATAGCAGATGATAATCTTCTAGTTTGCTGGCTCATTTAATTTTGTTTACTTACTGTAGCGTTTTTCTTTTTTTCTTTTTTCTTCACAGTAAAGAAATACATTTTTTTTTTTTAAACGAAGAAAGAAAATTTTTTTTTTTAAATTCCTCTTATGAAAATCAGATGATACCGTTTTAGTTTACTGCCTCATTTGCTTTGTTTATTTATGTAATGTTCTTCTTTTCTCAGTGTATAACTTGCTTGCAACTTAAGTTGACAGTGACGTCACGACGCGCAGAAGAAAAACCGAGTTAACAGATAAAACTACTCACTTACTACCTACCGGCCCTACTTGGTTCGCGAATAAGAGAAGAGCGCCACCTGTCTACGAGCTGCTATTGGCTGGCACGTTTGATTCAAATGGATGTAAAGTTCCACGCTGCTTCGCTCGTAAAATTGAAAATATTTAACGATTGACAGAAATTATGCCTAAAAAAGGTTACGTATGCGTGGGTTTAACTAACTAATCCAATTTCTAAAGTGAAGAGCGTAATCTCACCCGAATATCGGACAAAGGGCTAGGAACTATTTCCTTTGCTTGCTCTCAGCTTATGTCTCCATTGTCAAGTAAGCTTGCAGTCGAGTAGTAAATATGAAGAGAATGTAATATAAAGAGGTCGAGTAAGCTTGCAGTCGAGTAGTAAATATGAAGAGAATGTAATATAAAGAGTATTGGAAATAAAAATGAAAACACTATTCCCAGGACTTTAGAAATTCCTCAAACTGAAAATACTAATAAAGTCCCAAACATTTCAGAAAATCCTCTTCTACAAACTCTAACTACCACTATAAAAACAATTATACAAGAACTTGGAAAAATGAATGTCACTCCAAGTTCTAATAACATTGAAACACTGCCATATTAAATGTTGATATGGTGGATTGACCCTTCTCTATAATTACCATTAGTAATAAATAACTCATTAATTATCGATTTTTAATCCAAAAATATCAAAATTAAAAATTAATAACAACTCCCTGAAAAGAGGCCAACCGGCTTTGCAGCCAGCCAATGAGAGCGCTACCCTGTTCATTGCATTCTCCCAATCAGAGAACTTGAATTTTGTACTAAATGAGATGCATCATATTTCGAAATTATTTAAATTTTTATTTAAAAAAATTATCCCAATAGTTAAACATTTAAAAACAAATAAAACTTTTTTCTGAAGCAATTCACTAGATGGCGCAAGCTTAACTTGTGACCGTGAAGATACAGTTTAAAAGTTTCTTAACTTCAAATTGACTTAACTGTAATTTTAAAAATGAGACAAGATAAAGGGACCTGAAATCCCACGATCTATCCCCCATTCGAAGAATATATAGAGTATTGGAAGTCCCTTTAAGGGGTCTAAGAACCTTAAAAATTTTCGACTTTCTGGAAAACAATATATGTTATGCATAATTCAATTCTGAACAATTTGATACCTTATTTATTACCATACGCAAAAAACTTTTCAAGTTATAATAAAAATGCGTAACCTTTCCCTTTTCTCAGGTGCCGGTTTCTTGTTTTGCGTGCTTGATATTTCAGAAAGTTTTTTATATATTTCCGTAAAACTTTTCATGCACATTTGTCTGGTTTATTTTTATGATCTGAACCTAAATTTTAACTAAAAATAAAAGTTAATACTTAAAAAAAAAAATATTTTCGTCCAAAATTTTGGAAAAAATTGATATTAACTTATAAAATTTCAAAAAAAAAAAAGTAAATTCAGCTTCACATCATAAAAATAAACCAGACAAACATGCATTAAAAGTTTTACGGAAATATATAAGAAACTTTCTGAGATATCACGCAAGCAAAACGAGAAACCGGCACCTGAGAAAAAGAGGCTTAAACGGCTGCTGTTAACATAAATCTGTATGAAGAGAGCATTTTTACGACAACTTGAAAAGTTTTTTGCGTATGGTAATAAATAAGGTATCAAATTGCTCAGAATTAAATTATGCATAACATATATTTTTTCCAGAAAGTCGAAACTTTTTAAGGTTAAAGGTCCTTAGACCCCTTTAAACCAGTGAAGCACTAGAAGCCAAGGGGTTGTAAGTGCTAAAATTTAAGTTTTGGAGATAACTATTGAAAAGGGTGTGTGTGTGTGTGAGAGAGAGAGACCCTCATTTGTTTTGGGGAAAGAGATGATGCCCGTAGGTGCTGCTACGCAGCAAGATTTTTAAAAACTTTTCAATGATAGCCTACCTAGGGTTTGAACTTAGCGCCCGTTTTGCTCAAAACTTTTACATTTTAACTACGACGTTCTTCGTATACCTAGAAATAGGGCAGGGGTCATTTTCATTCTCTGAGATGAAATCTGCATAGTTTCCTACTAGTGATGGGCATAATCGAGAACTTTTGATAATCGAGATCTTCCGAAATCGAGAGCTCGAGTGATGGATAATCGAGAACTCTAGTGATTGATCATCGAGATCTTTTGAAATAGAGAACTCGAGCGATTGCAATTGAGATCTTTCGAAATCGAGAACTCGATTGATTGACTTCTCGATTATTTTGAATCGAGATCTCGAGATGTGATAATCGAGAACTCGAGGTGTGATAATCGAGAACTCGAGGTGTGTTAATCGAGAACTCGAAATACGATGATCGAGAACTCATGATAATGGAGTTTTCGAATGATCTTGAATAATCGAGTGATTCGATTATCAGAACTCGGTTATGCCCATCACTATTCCCTACATCATAGGCGGCTCGTACGAGGGGGCAAGGGGGGCAATTGCCCTCTCACTTTCAACAGTAAAGGGACTTTGCCCCTCCACTTTTCTAAGTTAAAAACTAAGGGTCAAATGGAAAATGATTGATGATCTATACACGTGTTTAAAGAAAGAACTGACTTAATAAGTGCCTTTTTTATGCTTTTTTCATGTTATTATTTCGTAAAAATTAAAATGGAACTTTGATTTTGGTAGGAGAAAATCTTCTGTGGCCACCCGCTTTTTGAGTCCGTTTCTCGAATTTTTGGAAGAGGGTCAATTCACCAATAATGACGTAAAAATTCAATTGGCCTCTTTTTGAAGAAAAAATTTAGCTTTCAGGGTGTGTCGCCCACCAAACCTGCCCCCCCCCCCCCACACACACCTCCTTTGACCCCCCCCTTTTTTGGGGCACCAGCCGCCTATGCCCTACATAATGTTATGTATTTGTAAAAAAATAGTTTAAAATAAACATATTTATTATAAATACAGTTTATTTAAAGGATTCAGAGCTTTTAAAGATAGATAATGAAGTATGTAAAAAAAAGCTTAAGATACCTTTAAAATAACCAACGCTGCTTCAGTTGCATTTTAAAAACTAGCTGCTAATGCTATCTTTTATGTGCAAAAACATTATGAACGCTTTAAGTTATTGCAGTGATATTTTCCAGGAGGCATTTTGAGTTACTGCTCTGTTTTAGCATCAGTAAATGCAGGGTTGCCAACTTTGGAGAAACAGTTTGAGGAGCATCTGTGGTGATTTTGAGGAGCATTTTGAAATTTCGCGGAGCAACTCGGTATTTTGCTTTAAAAAAACAATAAAAAAAAACTAAAACCACTTATCTAAAATTGTTTTTGAGCTTTGATAATCAATTTAAGCACTAGCATAAAAGTAAAAAACAGCTTTAAACACTTAGTCATACTTGACAACTCTCGGTATATTTGAGGAGCCACTCCGCGAAAGGCGGAGCATTTGGCGACCCTGGAAATGTATTTGTATTTTTTTTCTTCTCTAAGGGATCAAAATGACCCTTGCGCAGCACACTTCTAGGTATAACCCTTTAGTTCGGGTTTTTAAAAAAAATACAATTTTCTTGAAAAAATTTTTACTACACAGCACGATGATTTAGGAAGAGTCAAAGAAGGATTGAGCTTTTTATGAAAATACGGAGGAGGAGTTGGCAAAATAAAAAGTTTGCTTGGGGTTAAAATGACCTCTCCCGTAATTCTAGTGTTAAAAAAGTCCAATTACACTCTTTTGCTTCTCACTACCACAAATGTGAATGTTTTCAAGTTTGGTTTGGTTTGTTTTTTTTGACTCTATCATCCACTTCTGTATTACTCTGAACATTTGAAAGAAAATCCACTTACAGGTAGCGTGATTCAAAAAAAAAAAAAAAAAAAAATTCAGCTAGGGTCCAGAACAACCCCTAATTTTTACTTTCTTCTATATCTAATATATAGAAGAAAGTATTGGATTCGTGCAAATTTTCGAATTTTGACGAATTCGAGCGTTTTGAGGTGTGCTGAGTCCATTTCGACCATTTTTGGAAAATGTCTGTCTGTCTGTGTGTGTGTATGTGTGTGTGTGTGTATGTATGTGTGTCACGTCTGTGTGTGACCAGTTTTTTGTGGCCGCTCTACAACAAAAACTACCGCATGAAATCGAACGAAATTTAGTACACATGTGTGCCCCTATGTGAACTTGTACCAATTAGTTTTTGGCGCGAATTCCTCCAAGGGGGGTGGAGCAATGGGACGTTTTTCGAGTTACGCGTGCTTGCTATTCCTCAGGAAGTAACTGGCGGAATCAAACAAAATTTGGTCCATATGTTGGTATTAACAGGAACAGGTGCTGATTCAATTTTGGTGTCAATAACTCAAACGGGGGTTGAGCTATAGAACGTTTTTTGTCGTCAATTGTGACTGCTGTATCTCAAGAAATAATGAACGGAATGAAAGAAAAATTTATCGGCAAGTAGCCCTTAGTGGGTAGAAGAACTGATTTTATTTTTGTGTCAACAGCTAAAAAGGGGGTAGCGCAATCACCCGTTCTTTTTTTCCATTTTGAGTGCCCTATCTCAAGAAGTAATGCTACGTTCTGGTTGAAATTTGGAATATATGTGAATCCATATGTAAACAGGCTTTGGTTCAATTTTGACGCCGATCGCTCCAAGAGGTGTTGATTTTTTTTTTTTTTTTTTTTTTTTTTTTTTTTTTTTGCGAATAAAAATATTTTTATTAATGCAACAATAAGAAAGATAAATCGTAATAGATTGTCGTCTGCGTATTTCTCGTGATTTTAATTGTATGGAAATGATCGGAAATATTATCTCAATGATTTAAAATTTTTAACTGTTGCCATCTTATGTTTGTTAACAAATAAAATATTTGTAAATAATTCAAGCAAGGCTTTTAAAATAACTTTCAATTTTCGCTCTTTGCTTTGCTTTTGCAATAATTCAGACATTGGGATAGTCGTCAAGTTTTTGCATGTGTAGTTTTGTTTTTGTTGGGAATATTGCTTCCTCGTCAAGCATGGGGAGGGATCAGAAAAAAAAAGAAAAATATAGAAGAAAGTTTCGTGATGGCCACAACATACTAGTTTAGACTTACTAGTAGTATTACGCTTAAAAGTTTTAGCTTCTTACTCAAATTTTAAGAAGGTGCTCAATGACCCCTTCATTTAACATTAGCCGTGGCATAGAAAATGCTACAAGTTGAGAAACATTTAATTTCCCCAGCTGTTTTTTGGTAAATAATTGTTTTATAGCATTGTATATGCATATTTCTAGTGTATATTATAATATGTAGCATTGTTTTTTCAGTTCGAAGTATTTTTTAAACCCCCCTCCCTATACCATTGAAGATTGGGGGAGGGGATTGACCACCCTCTCTCAGTTGAAATAGGAAACTGTAATTCTTCCAGTATATTGCTATCCACAAGTCTAAAAGTATTGAGGAGTATCCTGGTATCTAGGAGAAACTTTTTTTTACATGTATTTTTGAACCACCCTACTTACAGGATTGCCAACTGCTCCACAAATATAGCGAATCTCCGCAGCTCCGCAAAGAAGTTATTTTGCTCCGCATTTTCCGTTTGATCCAAATTCTGACCATTCTACCAAAGATTTTAATAAAATTGATTTTTATTATATCTTGCCAGTTTATAATGACAGGCAAGTAAATATGGGAAATTAAAGATGCTTATACTCAAAGCTTGATATAGTGTTTAAAGCTGTTTCATGAATTTAAAAACAAATATTTTTATGATTGTGCTTAAAATGATATTATCAAAGCTCAAAAAACCACTTGAGATAAGAGGTAATTTTTTTATATTGATTTTTTAAAAAAATATCGAGCTACTCCGCAAAATTTCAAAATTCTCCTCAAAATCACCACAGATGCTCCTCAAATAGTTCCTCCAATGTTAGCAACCCTGCAATTACTGACTGCGAACAGTATTTTCCTAAAACGCATTTGTCTTTTTTTTTTCCTGTTAAAGTTTTGACACTAATTAATCTTTTCTAATGATGTTATTGAAACTGTTTTAACAAAAATGCTTCTAAATTAAAATGCATATTTTCTTACTTTCCCATAACCACCAAAATCCACTCTTGAAGTAAACACACTACCTTACTCGTTTACCTAATTTCCAAGGGAGCAATTTTCCCGGTCTCTCCTTACTTCCCAGATTACTCCGCGCAACTCCCCCCCCCCCCCCCCGCCCCCCATCTTGGAAGAGGATGTAGCAAATGTCGATGTAAACGCAGAATCGTGAGCTCTAAATCAGGCCCAAGCCATTTCCCGAAGTCCGGTAATAGCTCCCGGTTTATTTTTCCTTTTACCACCTTAATATACCTATTCATGTTTAGAAATACGCTCCGATGTTGGGACTCTCTTATTTTGGAAAGTAATTTGGTGGCTGCTTTTTGACGATGTATGTTTTACATTTCAGAAAGTTTGGCTCATTTCTTCTTATTCCACTTCAGCCGCTGCATTTATTTTTATTTTTCACTTGCAAAGGAATTTTTTTACTTCACTATTTTTTTTTTTTTTTGGGGCGGGGGGGGGGGGGTATGCTCATATTAAAGTATTTTGTAACAAAATGTAGCGTGATGAAAGCGATCTGTTGGGTCGTTTGTGGTTATGAGTTCCTGTTTTGGTAATTTTGAAAAACTTCTTTTTAATGAATTGTTTTCGACAAAAAGATGATGTTATTAAAAATATTTCAAGTGTAATGATGGCTCTTCTTAAAAAGAAATAAATAAAAAATCTTTGTGCTAAAATTTGAACGTTTATGTGCACTTTCCCTCACATAATCCCTTTAAAACTTCTAAATGTGTTTCATTTTTAATAAAATCGTTTTAGAATTTTTAAAGATCTTTTCAATTTTGAACTAGAAAGTGCTACTTTGAGCGCGTTATTACAGTTTAAGATTTCGTGAAAAATCTCGAGGTTTATGCTCAGGCATATTTTACGCTTAAAGTTATTATTTTCATCCGTTAATAATAAATTTTAAAAAATAATAATAAAAATGAAATAAAATAATGATTAAAGAAACACCGTTCTGAAACTTAAAAGTAGTTTTCGGAAGCAATAATAAAATGCAAGTTAATTATATTTTCTATTTTGCTTCTTTGGATTATATCAATTAAGAATTAAATTCAAAGTTTTTCTCAACTTTTTATTCTTTCATTAAAACCATGCATCTGTTTCTTCCCTGTTATTCCATTAATCTTTATGTACTGAACGGAGCTCTAAATTGCGTTCGTGTAACCATTAAAAATTCGCAAACCATCATTATTTCTTAACTAAAGCCATTTTGTAAACGGCGCCGCTAGGACGTGCTTCGAGCTGTAAATAGGTAAAATTGAACATCGTATAAATATGTTTTGATTATTTAGCAGCAGTAACTGGATTTAAAGCTAGTTGATGGTACCTCAAGAAAATATGAGTTTTGGTAAAGAGTGCAGATTATTGTTTTTTTTTTTTTTTTTTTTTTTTTTTTTTTTTTTTTTTTTGAGCAAGTACATTGTTTATTGTTCTCATTTGACTGTTTTGAATTTCTATGATTTTATTTTCCCACCACCTCCCTCTGCCAGCACCACCGTCGACCGACCGCCTCCCGATGCTGCTCCTCTTGCGAAAACCGTCTCCAGGTTGCGTCCATATCCTACACACACACACACGCATACGTACACATGCGCCTGCACACATACACACACACAAATACCCACACACTCACGCCTGCACACAGACACAAACACACACGCATACATACATGCACACATACTCATACTACATACATACACAGACATACACACACACAGACAGACATACACACACCCATACACTCATGCCTACACACAGACACAAGCACACACGCATACATACACACACACACATACCCATTCATGCGTGGGCACAAACACACACGCCTACATACACATACACACTCGTGATTGTGAAAAACATAATTCAAAAATTTTGACATTTCAAATCGAAATGTCAAAATTCAAATTAATTATTATTATTATTATTATTATTATTATTATTTCCAAAAATGAATGCTAAGTGTTTTTTTTTTCCCCTTCTTAATTTGAAATTTTCGTGTTATATTTAGGTTTGTGGTTTTAATATTTCGCTTTTAAGCTATGTTCATGAGAATTGAGCTCGGCATTTTTTTAAATTGGGATCTTTAAAGATGTTAAAGGGCAATACTATAAAATTTTTGTAAGGGCTTGTCTTGGACCGTTTGTGAAAATTGTCTTCAATTTCAGAGAATTCAATTTTCAACAGGAATATATTTTCATGATCCTAAAGTAAATAAGTTTCCCTCTCCTAAAAATCGTTTCACAAAGTATTTTTTCACGAAAGTGACAGTTTGGCAATGGAGTTGTTTCCTTCAGTCAAAAGTACTTCTTTTAATCACTGAAATTGATAGAATAAGCAAAAAAAAAAAAAAAAATAATAATAATAATAATAACATGGAGCCAGAAAAAGCTTTTATTTTTCCAACAGCTATTTTTTATTTAATTTTTTTACTGTCCGATTTTGGAAGTAAGGCGTGGTCTTTATGATGGCACAAGTGATGTACTTTGGCGCGCTAAATTGTAACGCTTTGCTGTCAACCGCGTTGATAATTTGCGCTGTGCGCCAATGGCGTCAGTGAATCGCATTTTATCCTTGTGCCGTCATGTGCAGACACGTAAAAAATGAATTTCAATCTACGCACCGATTAAAATAATTGTTAAAAAATAATAAACTTTGTCAAATTATTTAAAAAATGGTTAAATACTATGTTTTTTAACAAGCTCTTTCAGAAAAAATGTACTTATAAAATTTCGGAAACAACCCCATTCCACTGAATGCAGCTATATTTTTTTTACTTCCTTTTACAAAAAAGGAAGTATTGTATTCGCGAAAAAATTTTCACTCAAAAATCGACCTTCATTTCCATTTTGCTCGCCCCCGAATGAATGTTGAGTTTTTTTTTTTTTTTTCGACTCGACCATATACGTGGATAAGTGCCTAAGAGCGTATAGACACGCGAAATATCCATTTTAACGATTCCCGAGTTAATTACAACGAGTTTTCTTGTGAAGTCTGTATGTATGTCGCATAACTCAAGAACGGTATGTCCTAGAAAGTTGAAATTTGGTGCGTAGACTCCTACTGGGGTCTAGTTGTGCACCTCCCCTTTTGGTTGCATTCGGGGGTTTCTAAAAGGGTCTTTTGCCCCTTTTTGGGGGGAAATCATTGTTAATTTCGATGTAAACTCAAGTGGTGTTACAATTTGGCGGACATTTGGCGATATATCGCCAGTTTTTTGGTCGCCAACGTTGATGACAAATTTGGTGATTTTTTTTTTTTTTTTTTTTTTTTTTTTTCAATCTGGTTTCAATTTGGCCACTGTTGGTGAGATTTCGAGAGTTAACTATTGAATCACATTAAAATTGCCAATAATGGGGAAATGACATTAAATTGGAGTAAAAGGAAGTCATGTGATGCACACATCAGCTCGTTTTTTGACTATTTTCATAGCATGTATACATCATTGAACTTAGAATAAATCTCAACTATTTAGACACATCGGATGAATGCACAATTTCTCCACAAATGATATTGCCTAAACTTGCGAACCGACTACCAGATTCTGGATGCGGCATCTAATAATCCAGCAAGGACCTGTTCTTAGAAAAACGTTAAGTATCGAATTTCCTCCTGAAATCTCTTTCTTAAATCAGCGAATGTTATTGAAGATCTGAAATTCTTAGGACATAATATTTCAATATTTGCTCTTCCTTGTATTTGATTACGCATCGGATTTGAAAATTAAAAACCCGGACTTATCCCATTGATTTTCAGCACTATCGACTGTCGTGTGCAGCGCAGCGTGCCGAAAACTCGGCGATTCTCGGGTTTTTTTTTCCGATTTTAGCGACTCACTCGGGCTTAGCGTCAGAAATTACTTTTCTCGTGTACTTTCAGTTCTCGAAAGGGTCTCCTTGTAGCTAAATTTGTAATTCATGTTTTAAAAGTGACGTTTTCGCGCATTTAGTCCGCCTCTGGATCCTTTTTTGGAAACAGTTACCTTAAAAATGCGCATTTTCAAGTGCCGCGGTATTGAAAAACTAATCTGAGATGGAATGGGAGGTGATTTGACTCGCCTCAGACTCGTTTCTTTCTGTCATTTGTTCGTTCGTGCCATTTTGTTTTCTTAACTTCTTCCATATTGGAACCATTGGTGACGATTTACGACGTATCAAAGCATGTATCGTGAGGTAACTAGATTTAACCCCCCGCCGTTTTAACGATTGAACCAAAAGTAGTGTTCGATCAAAGAAAATCTCTTGCCCGAAGAGATTAATCTATATAAATAAAGTAGAGAATATATGTGTATATATTTTCCCTATACAAATCCAGTTTTCTTCGGATCTCGACCAAATTTGGCAGGAAAGTACTTGGGTACCCGAGAATGAACGTAGGGGGGGAGGGGGGGTTAAAACACCAAAAAAGTACCGAACCGTTCGAATTTTAATTTTAGGGTGCGAAAATGGCATTAAATGACTTTCTACCCGAAATAATTATCTGACCAATGCAAATTTAGTACCGTTCTAAAGCCCGCGAAAAATATCCCTGAAAGTAATTCAGTTCTTTCGAATAATTTAAAAAAAAAAAAAAAGGCTGTAAAATCTCCGGGAAAAGAAATTCAAAGCATTTTTAAGTCTAATGAAACATAATTTCATATGGGAAAATTATCGTTTGCGCGATCTCATTTTAAATTAGCGTGAATAAAACCATTCAGAAGGTTGGCACTTTTTTTTTCTGGACTGCGATTAAATAAAATTTTGTTTTTGTTCTGAGGTAAAAATTCCCCCTTTTGATTATTATTTTCCGAGCAAAGCTGAGCAATGCAGCTAGTAAATACATTTAAAAAAAGTTTAAAACGTCTAACTGGTATAAACATCTAATGATGGTACTGCTGGCAGTCAATGGAATCGCCGCAACTTTCATCACGTACAGAAATCGGACAGAATATTGTTCGAAATTTCAAGAAACGGCTGAAATAGATCTGATGCTATGGTATGTAATATACACTAAAACAAATCTGGAATGGAATTGTTAAACAAATTTGTTGCTTTTTTTTTTTTTTTTTTTTTTTGGATTTATTTGGAAAATGAAAAGGTCATTTGGTCCTGTATATTTAACAAATAACGGAGGATGAATTTCTCGCCAATTTGCTATGCTTGCCCATGCTACGGTTCCACGTTATGATCATTTGGTAATTTACTCGTCCACGTTGTAATAATTCGCTCAGTGAAAATTTCTTAAAATTGGAATAGAAAAAAAAATCGAATTTTCGAAAAATCGCTTCGAAGTGCACACCCCCTTGCTATAAACTAATTCTGTGCCAAATTTCATAAAAATCGGCCGAACGGTCTAGGCGCTATGCGCGTCACAGAGGTAGATCTTGACAGACAGAGAGACTTTCAGCTTTATTATTAGTAAATATTCTTTTGTTTCATAAAAACAATAGCACCGCTTTTAGATTTTCTACAGACGAATAACGTCTGTTTTTAACTTTTTTAAAATAAAAGTTGTAGAAATCAATTGAGATTTAAATTTTTTTTAAATAATATTTGTAAAGACAATTTTCAGTTTATTGAGCTAACGAATGGCGTTATTTCATTTCTCTGTCTGAGCTCGCTTTTTTCCGTTGAAAAGTGCGAAAACTTTTTCTTGGGAGATTAGTTCGCTCTCTTTTGTTGTCTTAAATTGATTGAAATTCTTAGCAGAATAAAAGATCTAATTTATTACATCGGAAGTCTTCAGTTTTACTTGAGTAATGAAAATGAAATAATTTTAAGCTCTTTGAAATTAAGCGCTTGAATGAACTTACACGTAATTATTTTCAAGGCATGGTAGCCCAATTTTCAGAGCATGTTTGAAAAGATAATAGAAGTGTTATTATAGTATGCTATTGTCATAATAGCTTGAAGTTTCAAAATTAGTTTTTTCAACAGCAAATTAATTATGACTTTTTCTCATAAAGCCGTTTTTTCTTAAAAATTCATCATTTGTTCCCAGCAACTTTTGACCGAGCTTAAGATATACAAATATATAATGAATTAATTGGAGAAAAGGAAAAAAGTACAGCCAAACTTAAAACTGAATCCATGTTCTTATTAGAACGATTCCAATGCTGTTTAACTTTTATTTTACTTCCTCTTTTTTTTCCAATTTGCAAGGATGAAATTCTTCATCCTTGGAAAAAAAAAAAAAACCTCCTTTGTCCGTTTCCCTTTTTGAAAGCGAAAATATAGCACCAAGAAATATAGGCTTAGCTAATATCATACTCCAAATCTCCCCAATCGTACGTTAGACCCTGGGACGCCACGAACTTAAATTTTTGGGACGGCGAAAATGCTCAATTTGCCGAATGAAACTCCAAATTTTGCCGAATGAAACGCCAAATTTCGCCAAATGATAATTCGGCCAAATCGCCAAACAAAATTTGCCGAATAGGGAAATTTTTGGAAGGTCACAGTGACCTGCTATCGGGTCACCCCTGGTTGTACCAGTCAGCGAAAAACTAACGTTTACAGAATGAGGATAGACGATCAAGAATTTGTGGTAGTAAAATTATTTCAACAAACGTTTATGCAATTTTTCAGAATTATTCTGCATTATTTATTTTATTTTTAAAAAGCATGTCTGAATATCATGCAATTCTTTAGTGCAAAGTAAGATTTCCTCACACTTTTTTTTTTTTTTGCAAAATTAATTTTGGGGTGTATATTACACTATAATGCCTGAACTTAAGGGGTCATTGATTAATTACGTAAGGGTTCCGAGGGGGAGGGGGTTGCCAAAATCTTTACATACTCTTACTTTGGGGGGAGGGAGGGGTCGAACCCATTCTTACGTAATATTTTCCAAGTCGATATTTTACATCAGAAATCACGCGGTCAAGTCGTTTTTAAGAGATATTTCATTTGCTTCGAGAAGGTAAAAAACGTATAATGATAAGCTGTTTTTTACTTGTTTTACAAAGAATGGATAGTGTAAAATGTAATTAAAGGATCACACTATTTATGACATGTTTTATTTTTAACGAGTTATCGCACCCTATAATATATTTGAAAAATAAAAATCTTTGATTTACGTCAAAGTGGGAGTTTTAGTCTGATAGTTTTTTTAACAACATTTATATAATTGTTAAAAAACGAACTGGAATCTTACGTAAGGATAGGGGGAGGGGTTTTAAAAACCTTACGGACCCTTACATGGGTGGAGGGGGGGGTCAGAAATTGCCAAAGTCATCCTAACGTAATTAATGAATGGCCCCTAACATGTCATTATTTATGCAGTCTAACCTCGTTAATTCGAACACTCTTAAAACGAATTTACGCTAACTGCATTAGCGATCCCCGTCCTATCGTTTTTTTATTATTATTATTATTATTTCTTTTCTGATAAGACAAATTTTGGTTAAGACGACTTATGCGAGTTACGCAATTGAAAGACATGTACATAAAATAATATTTTGGCCGCTGCATAAAAGTAATGGCTGCACCAACAGCTTTTTCTCGGTCACCCTTCAAAACAGACTATTTCCTTCCCGACCCGTTAATGATTGCCTCGGAAAGTTTTACTATATGTGGATTTTCATAGCTTGTTAGTATAGTCAGGATATCCTTTAAAAATCATTTTAACTTTTAGTGTTTGTAAGAGATAATAAATAAACTACGAAAATTTTGCCCCGAAAATCATTAAACATTTCCTAAATCAACCTGCCATAAAAATGTTTTCATAGTTGCTTATGTTGCGTAAACACCCTCCTCATAAAATTCTTTTTACTGCTTCTTCATAATATTTCGGAAAAATTACCGCCTATACTTGAATTCGCTAACGCCCTCTGACGTAGTAAATTTGAAGATACTTTTTACTACTTCGTTAAAAGTGGTGTTGTTTATCTGAAAAAATGAAAAATTTCCACCTCTTCGGCTAATTATATTGCGGAAAATATTCAAATAAAAATACGCGTAGATTACAAAGTTTGTGCTGTAGTACATAAATATTTGCCTTATTTTAAAACTTGATGTTGTCTATTAAAGTCATTGAACCGAAAATATGATTTTATGCTGTTACTGGGTCCCGTGTCACATTCGAGATCCTTTTAACGAATTTTACCATCTCTGCTTCGCTCTAAAATCTTGTTTATGTGAGTTTGTGGCGTTATAAATATCGGAGAACGTGTTACTTCACGTTCATCTTGAGCGAATGAAAATTATTTTATGATGTTATGTGTAAATATGCTTTTTGCAATTTACTGGCTTATTATTTACTAGTGGTACCTGCACGGCTTTGCCCGTAGTAGAAAATTAAAAGGCCATTTGGTTCTCACGTATATTTACAAATAATGGATTTTGAATTTCTCGCCAATTGGCTATGTTCATTTGCTTGCCCATGTTACGGTTCCACGTTACGATAACTTGGCAATTTACTCGTTCATTTTATGATAATTTTGCTCGGGAAAATGTTCTTAAAACTGGAATAGAAAAAGAACAAAATCGAATTTTCGAAAAATCGCATCGAGGTGCACACTCCCATGCTACAAACTAATTCTGTGCAAAATTTCATGAAAATCGGCCGAACGGTCGAGGCGCTATGCGCGTCACAGAGATCCGGACCGAGAGACTTTCAGCTTTATTACTAGTAAAGATGATAAACAGCATTTTGTAAAACATTCTTGGTCATTTTTCTGTTTTGTATTACAAATTCTATGATTAGATATTTCTTTACTTCGGAAGAAAAAAAATAGAGGGGGAAAAAAGGATACGTTGTTAGGGGCCGCATTCATTAATTACGTAAAGGTCCTGAGGGGAAGGGGGTCGAAAAAGTCTCTACATACCCTTACTTTTGGGGGGTAAGGGGTTCAAACCCGTTCTTACGTAATATTTTCCAATTCGATATTTGCATTTGAAATGACGCAATCAAGCGGTTTGACAGGGATCATTTTTCATTTGCGTCTGCAAGGTAAAAGTATTAGGATGAGCTGTTTTTTGTTTTACAAAGAATAAGTAGTGTAAGATACAGTAAAACCTGTAAAGTTGACCACCCTTGTAAGTTGATTACCTGTCTATGTTGACCGCCAATATGCACCAAATTTGGTTGAGAATCATATAACAAACCCTTTGTAAGTTAACCACCTAATCTAATTACACAGGTTTCACTGTATAGTAAAAGAAACGCACTATTGTATGGCATGTTTTACTTTTGATTGGTGTCGCATCATATACAAAAAAATGTCGGAAAAATATTTAGTTTAAATTCTAACTTTTTAGTAAATATTTCTTTACACAAAAAAGTTGTAATTTGATATTAGTGAATTTAATTTCAATTCCAGTGATGTGAGATTCGTTATTTTATTATTTTGAAAACGAAATGGAATCTTACATAAAAATAGGGGAAAGGGGTTCGAAAAATCTTACGTACCCTTACTTGGAGGGGGGAGGGGGCAAAAATTGCCGAAGTCATCCTTAAGTAATTAATGAATGGCCCCTTAAGTATTATACACCACGCTTTTTTTGAAAAAAAAAAACTCAGTTTCCCGCATTAAAAATCTTTGACAGAGTTTAGTTTTCTCAAAACTATTTTTGTAATAAAGTCAGCTCATTGTTTTGTTGTTGGTGCAATACGTGTTGAACATTTCAGACTACGTTTTAAGATTAATGTAATATGCTACATCGCTTTCAGTTTATTTTTCCTTTCCTTTTATGGCGGTATTATTTCTTTCCACCTATTTTATTCACTTTTTTGAACACTTATACTGTGCACTCCGTCTTAAAACGCTGTCATTACTGAGCAATACCCTCTGCAGTTATTTGTTAAAACTCTTTCTATTTCCTCGCCAAGAAGGAAATTACTTTCTTTTTTCGGTACAAAAATTAATTCAGTACGTTTTTACAGCTTTTATTTGTGTTCTGAAACAGAAATTTTTATGGCGGAATTTTCGTTTTAATAGCTACGGATTTTTGCAAGTAAGGCGGTGTAATGTGATGCAGTGAAACCAATTTCGAAGTCCCCCCTCCCCCCACTCCCCTCCTTTTAGAAGAAAATATTTTTATAAATGAAACTTCCTCTTGCAACGGTTTTCTCTCTATTAGCATTGTTGGTATTTAATGATGATATTAAGTTTTTAGGCTTTTTGGAATGTTGTTGGGTTGTTTAATTATTTAAACACGTACTAGGTTTTCGAATAATGATATTTTTCCTTCTAAACATCTCCCGCAAATGATGTAAAATAAGAACTTTCATGCTTTTAAATGTACGTTTTCGTCGGCCATTTATTTCTGGTAAGTTACCTAATTAATTAAAAGTGTCACATTTGCATCGCTGCTGTTTTGTTTTTTGAAAATCAATTTGAGGTTGTGTAAGACTTTTTTTTTTACTAAGAAAAATATGTAACTTGCAGGGAGCCGTTCCGGTTTTTCGGTTTTTTAATAAGTCTTTTAGGTGTAAAGGAGTTTTTACAATTTTTCAGTTATGTTTAAACTCGCTCGTTTTGCTCTAAAATGTCTTCGGTAGTTTGTTATTATTGAACAATCACGATTGCTTATTGCTTTCATTTGACTGTTTTTGAGGTCCTTTGATTTTTCCCACCGCCACCCTCTGCACCATCACCGTGGACAGGCGGGCTCCTCACGCTGCTGCTCCTCTAGCGAAAGCCGTCTCCAGGTTGCATCCATGTCCTACACACACGCGCATACATACACAACTACACACACACACACCTACACACACACACACCTACACACACACAAAAACCTACACACACACACACAAAATTACCCACACTTTCATGCCTGCACACAGACACAAACACACATGCCTACACACACATACCCCATACACACAAACACACATATCTCCCCCCCCCACACACACTCGTGATTGCGAAAAACATAATTTGAATTCAAGATGTCAAAATTCAAATCAATTTCTTTTATTATTATTAATATTATTTTATTTAGTGTGTTAGGTTTGTAAAAAATTGTGTTGTACATTTTTGAACTCTTTAACACAAGTTTAATATTTTTATTTTGTTTTACTTTATTTCATGCTTCTTTTTTTTTTTAAAAGAAGTCAATATAAACATTTTTTTTTTTTTTTTTCATTTGATCGCTTATTGTTTTTGTTAAGTATTTGACGTGTCCCACTTTTCTGTTAGAAGTGAATTGCTTTCACACCGCTTTCTTGAACTTCGTTTTTTTTTTTTTCGTTTTTACTACAATTGTATATTTTAGCTGTACATAAGCACTTGTACAGTATAGAAGGAATTTTTCTTGTGAAAGAAATGTTTTATTGTTGTCAAATTAGCAATTATTTTCTCGGTTAATATCGCTCAACGGTTAAACAATTGGCCCGAACCCCTCCCCCCCCCCCAAAAAAAAGGTGAATTCGTACTGAGGTAGTGATTTTTGAAAATTTTAATAATACTCGCTGAAAAGGGTATTTAGAAATTCACTAAATACAAATTGAGTCCACCAAAAAATTGATAGAATGTAGTTAAAATCCATTAATGTAATCATTTGTTTGAATACATGCTAAAAAATTGATTCATGAGCCGCACTTTAAGGCATTTTTGCATTATAATATTTTTACTGAGTTCATTAATGCAAATTCTGTCTTGCGTTTATTTATCCTCCCCCCTCCCCCATCTATAATTATGAAAAACCAACCTGCGAGCATTGTGCAGGCTACGCAAATCCTTATCACAGCATTCAAACGTTGCCAGGTTAGATTTGCCTCAATTATAAGTCTGTAGTAAAAATAGCAATAATAAAACCATTTTAAAGAATAATAAGTATCAATTTTTAGAGGAACGATATTTCACAAGAGTCATTAAAATTTACGTAATAAAGACGTAAAAATTTTACCACTTTTAGCTGGTCGTCTTTTAGTTTTGGAAACTTTTCTTCTTGATCGGCCGAATTTAAATTGTCATAAAATTCTTCAAATAAAACTGTATTGTTAACTAACTTGTTCTTTCAATTGAAAAACTCCTTAAAATAATTTCCCACGTTTAAAAAAATGTCACTGTTAATTTTAATCCGTTAAATAGTTTGCGTCACAAACTGATAAGTAACACTCTAAATTCATTGTCTCTATCTTTGAGTTGGGACATGAAATCTGATTGATTTTACTAGAAAGATTGAATTGATAGCAAATTAATTTGTGATTAGTACCGAAAGGAAATTTTATCAAAGCCTGTTAATTCAACACAGCATCCAGGCCTTTCATTTTCCAAAGTCTGCTGATTCAAGAAGTAGTATTCAAATATAAAGCTGAAGTTCGAGCGCATTCATTAATTAAAATATAGCGTCTGCGTAATATTCCATAATTATTTTGACTTCACAGCAAATGCCATGAATACTCAAGGACTTAGGGTGCTGAATGATGGGGTACTTTTAATTCAGTGTTTTTATCCTTGAATTCTCTCTCTCTCTCTCTTTCTTTTTTTCCCCCCATAACATTACTAATATTGTATTTTTAAGGAAGAGTTTAAGTCAGGTTGAGATCATTTATCCTTCAAACTGAGTCCTTAAATCATTTATTAAAAACTAGTTTTTTATATTTTTTTTATTTTTATATTAAGAAATAAGTCAAGTCTGACAGCGAAGAGTTGACCCTTCGCTCCGCCTTGTTCCAGAAGTGTCTATTTTCGTGAAGGGGCGATACGGAGAGGCAAGTTGAAGAACGGAATTGGCAAGTGCGTTATTGGCTTTAGAGCTTGAATACGTCACCTTGAAATTTTAGAAAGTAGCCAAAGAAGTGAAACGTTTCAATTTTGTGCAGTTAAGGCAGATGTCTCATTGGACAGGTAACATCCTACGTAAGTGGGTGGGTCTTGATTTAACCTCTTTCAGCAGCCATTGGTCAGAGAAAGCCATTCCGCCTATAATAATTAATTTGAATTGAAAATTGGCGAGAGTAGGGTTGCAATAAAGAATTCAAAGCTTGTCATTTTTACTTTTTCGCCAACTCAATGCAGTTATTACTGCAACTTAAAACTTTCAGGTCTTAATAATCACATAACCAAAATTTACTATTACATTTTTTTTCTCATATTGTTGGGCCGAAAGGCCGTAGTGGAGTTCGTACAATGCGTTGTGTTATGATTTGGTGGACTTTTGGACTGTAGGAATAATAGTTGGATTCATTTTTGCACCATGAAAGTTTATTAAATAAAATAGTACATATACAGTTCTAAACTAAGCTTAGATATTTAGTTAGGAGTTAAATATTTATATTCAAAACATTAAAGATTTCAATAATTAAGTACATCATGATTCTGCTCTCCAAAGGAATTAAACATTAATCTACTGGTTTAAATTAAGTTGTGGGAAGTGGGAGCTAGTATTGTACGTACCAAGATTTCGGTCCTTTCTCCATTAAGTCATCCAAAGGCGCAGCGCGTTTCTATCATGACTCCGGACAAACGTCTCGGAGAAACGCCGAGCTCTCGAAAGATGGTCTCCTCTACCTTCAAAACTATCTCTTCTCCTCGAAAAATCTTAACTCCTTGTTTTATACTGGGGGATAAAGTTCCCTGATCGGGGCACATTCTCTGGGGATCATAGTTCAACATCTGGAGATCCAGCTTCCAGGAAAACCCTATGCTTTATGGGGTACGGAGTGTCGCAAAGTGTCAGAATGGAATTTTGTTATTCCCAAGTCTTCTATTTTATGGGCTCGAAAATGTCAGAACTTCAGAAGTTATATCCTACAGCTATGACTCGGAAAGGGGGAAAATGTTTGAAATGTCCGAAAGAAGCTAACCCCTTTTGACCCACTGCGGGTGTCACAGAAAATTCCAAGTGTCGCTTACTCAAAACAAGCGGAGGGAAACTTTCCCGCCAAAATGTGTTTATTTCTAACTCTCTATTTTATGAGATGCAACTGCTCGGGGGTCTGAACTTATTTCCTGCACGGGAAAAATGTACCGCCGCGCCGCGACAAAAAGGTCAACTCTTCTTAACCTAAAAGACGTTTAAAAATGCGAGGGAGGCTATTTGTAGCGGAATGAAGGTTCAGGGGATAGATATCCCTTTCCAGGCATGTGGGGCAGAAGGTCAAAATCGGCCCCACAATCCTGCCCCTCCTCCGGGAAAAGAAAAACTGGAGAGCAGATGTAAAGGTAAACTTATTAATTGAATAAATATTCATAAAATATAATTTTTCAAAAAAATTTCAAGTTCAAAGTGTAAACCAGAGAAAATAAAAAAAATGTTAGAATGAGTGAAGTATTTTTTTCTCTCTTTGGTAACATATATACACAAACCACACGCCCTTATTCCGTACCCGAATCTCTTCGATCGGAATTAAAACGGCAATTGAATGAATTAGAAGAATGTGGGGTAATTGAACGTTCATCTTCCCATATAAGTTTCCCACTGATAATGATAAAGAAAAAAAATGAGAGTAATGACCCTGCAAAACAAAAATGGCGATTGGTTGTAGATTTTAGGGAACTGAACAAAAATTTGCGATACCAAAAACATAATTTACCTCTTATTCACACACTTTTGGAAAATTTGAAAGGTTCACAACTATACACATCACTCGATCTCTCAAACAGTTTTTGGCAAATACCTTTAAAACCCGAAGATAGGGACATGACTTCTTTCAGCACAATCTATGGCACATATCGTCATCGCTCTCTACCGCAAGGTATTAATGCCGCACCAGAAATTTTCCAAAGCTATTCCGACAAATTACTATCTCCAATTTCTGACCTCAATATTGCTAATTACATTGATGATTTTTGCTTAGGCGCCGATTCTGTTGATCAAATGCTTTTCAAATTAGATAAATTGTTCTCCCGACTTCGAGAATTCGGATTGACCCTTAATCCTCAAAAATGTCAGTGGATTTTACCTTCCATCAAATTTTTGGGACATCAACTGGACCAATATAGCATTTCCCCAACCGATGAAAATCTACGGAAAATACAAGATTTTCCTGTTCCAAACACTGTTCGCAAAGTACGCAGATGGATTGGATTAGTAAATTATTATCGGAAATTCATTCCACATTTTAGTGCTCTTACAGCTCCTTTAACTAATTTAATTCGAAAAGGATCCAAACTGAAATGGACTGAAGAAGCACAATCCGCCTTTGACAAATTAAAATTAAAATTGTCACAACCACCAATTTTGATTCACCCTGACTACAGCAAAACTTTCGTGCTTTCTACTGATGCGTCGGATAACTGCATATCTGCCATGCTAGGTCAGAGAGATAATAGTAACATCATCCACCCGATAGCATATTTTTCTCGTAAACTTACGCCTGCTCAACAGAAGTATCCCATTTTTGAAAAAGAATTCTTCGCTGTCAAAGAATCAGTTAAATCATTCAAGTACTACCTTTTCGGCCGTGATCGTATAGTGGTCAGTATCCCCGCCTGTCACGCGGGAGACCGGGGTTCGATTCCCCGCCGGGGAGCCAGGGGACTGAAATCCTGGTCACGGCACCATTTACTGTTGGGCCGAAAGGCCGTAGTGGAGTTCGTACAATGCGTTGTGTTATGATTTGGTGGACTTTTGGACTGTAGGAATAATAGTTGGATTCATTTTTGCACCATGAAAGTTTATTAAATAAAATAGTACATATACAGTTCTAAACTAAGCTTAGATATTTAGTTAGGAGTTAAATATTTATATTCAAAACATTAAAGATTTCAATAATTAAGTACATCATGATTCTGCTCTCCAAAGGAATTAAACATTAATCTACTGGTTTAAATTAAGTTGTGGGAAGTGGGAGCTAGTATTGTACGTACCAAGATTTCGGTCCTTTCTCCATTAAGTCATCCAAAGGCGCAGCGCGTTTCTATCATGACTCCGGACAAACGTCTCGGAGAAACGCCGAGCTCTCGAAAGATGGTCTCCTCTACCTTCAAAACTATCTCTTCTCCTCGAAAAATCTTAACTCCTTGTTTTATACTGGGGGATAAAGTTCCCTGATCGGGGCACATTCTCTGGGGATCATAGTTCAACATCTGGAGATCCAGCTTCCAGGAAAACCCTATGCTTTATGGGGTACGGAGTGTCGCAAAGTATCAGAATGGAATTTTGTTATTCCCAAGTCTTCTATTTTATGGGCTCGAAAATGTCAGAACTTCAGAAGTTATATCCTACAGCTATGACTCGGAAAGGGGGAAAATGTTTGAAATGTCCGAAAGAAGCTAACCCCTTTTGACCCACTGCGGGTGTCACAGAAAATTCCAAGTGTCGCTTACTCAAAACAAGCGGAGGGAAACTTTCCCGCCAAAATGTGTTTATTTCTAACTCTCTATTTTATGAGATGCAACTGCTCGGGGGTCTGAACTTATTTCCTGCACGGGAAAAATGTACCGCCGCGCCGCGACAAAAAGGTCAACTCTTCTTAACCTAAAAGACGTTTAAAAATGCGAGGGAGGCTATTTGTAGCGGAATGAAGGTTCAGGGGATAGATATCCCTTTCCAGGCATGTGGGGCAGAAGGTCAAAATCGGCCCCACAATATCGCCAAAGTGTTGCTAAACTCCAAATAATGGCACACGTCCTTCCTTCTTTCTCTACCTATTTTAAGGAATGGACTCGTTTTCTCAAACGATTGACAATGGTCATTTGTTCGCTGTCGGACTATTGACATACATCATGACATTTATTATTGTAACTTTTTCTGAGTGGACAAATCGAAAGAAAACGTGAGCTTTGAAAATAAATTTTGATTCCACCCCCCCCCCCCCCTTAATTATGTTTATCCTATCCCCTCACCGAAACATTATTTAAAAAAAAGGTTCTCTTGTTTTTATGTTGTAATTCCCCTATTTACTTTTTGTTGCAGTACGTGCGTTTTAGGAAAAGTTATAATTAAAAAAAGCTGTCATCTGAAAGTCATTATTTCGGGACATTGATTAGCTGTAATTTTACTACAAACTTGATAAATTGCTTTAGTAAACATTTGTCTAAATGTTGTTTATTATCCCTCCCTCCCCCATGTACCTATCAGTTATTACTAATGATTAATTTTACTTCCTAAACCATTCTGCATTTGAATGCATGGTCTATGTACCTTCTTTTGAAAAATCCGGTTCCATATCGACCGGCTTCCAAGAAAAGCATTAAAATTCCAAAAATTGCTTCAGCCTGTTATGTTTCCTGTTTTTTGTCCATTAATTAGACACCATCAAGTACTCCCTCCGCACAACAAACTAATCAAAATCCAAAAAATGTCCACTTATTAATCTCTCCTTCTCACTGCCTCCTATGTGCCCTAGCATTTACGACTTTTATTTATGTATGTCCCAGCCTGTGGATTGAAAACTGGTTGATTGAAAATTTCAACCACTAAAAAAAAACACATGATAATATTCTAATATTTATCTATATAGCAAACGGGACCAAAACTTTCTTTTTTAATTGCTATATCGTAAACAGCTGTCTAAATTTAATGTTTATTATCCCCCCCCCCATGTACTTATCAGTTATTACTAATGATTAATTTTACTTCCTAAGTCATTCTGCATTTGAAAGCATGGTCTATGTACCTTCTTTTGAAAAATCCGGTTCAATATCGACCGGCTTCCAAGGAAAGCATTAAAATTCCAAAAATGGCTTCAGCTTGTTATGTTTCCTGATTTTTGTCCATTAATTAGACACCATAAAGTACTCCCTCCGCACAACAAACTAATCAAAATCCAAAAAAATGTCCACTTATTAATCTCTCCTTCTCACTGCCTCCTATGTGCCCTAGCATTTACGACTTTTATTTATGTATGTCCCAGCCTGTAGATTGAAAACTGGTTGATTGAAAATTTCAACCACTAAAAAAAGAACTTTACACATGATAATATTCTAATATTTATCCAAACAGCAAACGGGATCAAAACTTTCTTTTTTAATTGCTATAGTAAACAACTGTCTAAAGGTTGTTTATTATCCCCCCCTCCCCTATGTACTTATCAGTTATTACTAATGATTAATTTTACTTCCTAAGTCATTCTGCATTTGAATGCATGGTCTATGTACCTTCTTTTGAAAAATCCGGATCAATATCGACCGGCTTCCAAGGAAAGCATTAAAATTCCAAAAATTGCTTCAACCTGTTATGTTTCCTGAATATCCGTTCTTGTCCATTAATTAGACACTATCAAATTCTCCTTCCAAACAAGCTAATCAAACTTCAGAAAGTCCACTTATTAATCTTTCTTTCTCACTGCCTCATATTATGTGCTCTAGCATTAGTTACGACTTTTGTATATGTACCAGCCTGTAAGTTGAAAACTGGTTGATTGAAAATTTTAACTGTTTAAAATTTTACTCTTATAAGAGTATTCTAATATTTATCCATATAGCAAACAGGACCAAAACTTTTTTAATTGCTATAGTAAACAGCTGTCTAAATTTAATGTTTATTACCCCCCCCCCCTATGTACTTATCAGTTATTACTAATGATTAGTTTTCTTCCTAAGTCATTCTGCATTTGAATGCATGGTCTATGTACCTTCTTTAGAAAAATCCGGATCAATATCGACCGGCTTCCAAGGAAAGCATTAAAATTCCAAAAATTGCTTCAACCTGTTATGTTTCCTGAATATCCGTTCTTGTCCATTAATTAGACACCATCAAATTCTCCTTCCAAACAAGCTAATCAAACTTCAGAAAGTCCACTTATTAATCTTTCCTTCTCACTGCCTCATATTATGTGCTCTAGCATTAGTTACGACTTTTATATATGTACCAGCCTGTAGGTTGAAAACTGGTTGATTGAAAAATTTTAACTGTTTAAAATTTTACTTATAAGAGTATTCTGAGATTTATCTATTTAGCAGACGGGACCGAAACTTTCTTTTTTAATTGCTATAGTAAACAGCTGTCTAAATTTAATGTTTATTATCCCCCCCCCCTATGTACTTATCAGTTATTACTAATGATTAATTTTACTTCCGAAGTCATTCTGCATTTGAATGCATGGTCTATGTACCTTCTTTAGAAAAATCCGGATCAATATCGACCGGCTTCCAAGGAAAGCATTAAAATTCCAAAAATTGCTTCAACCTGTTATGTTTCCTGAATATCCGTTCTTGTCCATTAATTAGACACCATCAAATTCTCCTTCCAAACAAGCTAATCAAACTTCAGAAAGTCCACTTATTAATCTTTCCTTCTCACTGCCTCATATTATGTGCTCTAGCATTAGTTACGACTTTTATATATGTACCAGCCTGTAGGTTGAAAACTGGTTGATTGAAAAATTTTAACTGTTTAAAATTTTACTTATAAGAGTATTCTGAGATTTATCTATTTAGCAGACGGGACCGAAACTTTCTTTTTTAATTGCTATAGTAAACAGCTGTCTAAATTTAATGTTTATTATCCCCCCCCCCCCTATGTACTTATCAGTTATTACTAATGATTAATTTTACTTCCGAAGTCATTCTGCATTTGAATGCATGGTCTATGTACCTTCTTTAGAAAAATCCGGATCAATATCGACCGGCTTCCAAGGAAAGCATTAAAATTCCAAAAATTGCTTCAACCTGTTATGTTTCCTGAATATCCGTTCTTGTCCATTAATTAGACACCATCAAATTCTCCTTCCAAACAAGCTAATCAAACTTCAGAAAGTCCACTTATTAATCTTTCCTTCTCACTGCCTCATATTATGTGCTCTAGCATTAGTTACGACTTTTATATATGTACCAGCCTGTAGGTTGAAAACTGGTTGATTGAAAAATTTTAACTGTTTAAAATTTTACTTATAAGAGTATTCTGAGATTTATCTATTTAGCAGACGGGACCGAAACTTTCTTTTTTAATTGCTATAGTAAACAGCTGTCTAAATTTAATGTTTATTATCCCCCCCCCCTATGTACTTATCAGTTATTACTAATGATTAATTTTACTTCCGAAGTCATTCTGCATTTGAATGCATGGTCTATGTACCTTCTTTAGAAAAATCCGGATCAATATCGACCGGCTTCCAAGGAAAGCATTAAAATTCCAAAAATTGCTTCAACCTGTTATGTTTCCTGAATATCCGTTCTTGTCCATTAATTAGACACTATCAAATTCTCCTTCCAAACAAGCTAATCAAACTTCAGAAAGTCCACTTATTAATCTTTCTTTCTCACTGCCTCATATTATGTGCTCTAGCATTAGTTACGACTTTTGTATATGTACCAGCCTGTAAGTTGAAAACTGGTTGATTGAAAATTTTAACTGTTTAAAATTTTACTCTTATAAGAGTATTCTAATATTTATCCATATAGCAAACAGGACCAAAACTTTTTTAATTGCTATAGTAAACAGCTGTCTAAATTTAATGTTTATTACCCCCCCCCCCCCTATGTACTTATCAGTTATTACTAATGATTAGTTTTCTTCCTAAGTCATTCTGCATTTGAATGCATGGTCTATGTACCTTCTTTAGAAAAATCCGGATCAATATCGACCGGCTTCCAAGGAAAGCATTAAAATTCCAAAAATTGCTTCAACCTGTTATGTTTCCTGAATATCCGTTCTTGTCCATTAATTAGACACCATCAAATTCTCCTTCCAAACAAGCTAATCAAACTTCAGAAAGTCCACTTATTAATCTTTCCTTCTCACTGCCTCATATTATGTGCTCTAGCATTAGTTACGACTTTTATATATGTACCAGCCTGTAGGTTGAAAACTGGTTGATTGAAAAATTTTAACTGTTTAAAATTTTACTTATAAGAGTATTCTGAGATTTATCTATTTAGCAGACGGGACCGAAACTTTCTTTTTTAATTGCTATAGTAAACAGCTGTCTAAATTTAATGTTTATTATCCCCCCCCCCTATGTACTTATCAGTTATTACTAATGATTAATTTTACTTCCGAAGTCATTCTGCATTTGAATGCATGGTCTATGTACCTTCTTTAGAAAAATCCGGATCAATATCGACCGGCTTCCAAGGAAAGCATTAAAATTCCAAAAATTGCTTCAACCTGTTATGTTTCCTGAATATCCGTTCTTGTCCATTAATTAGACACTATCAAATTCTCCTTCCAAACAAGCTAATCAAACTTCAGAAAGTCCACTTATTAATCTTTCTTTCTCACTGCCTCATATTATGTGCTCTAGCATTAGTTACGACTTTTGTATATGTACCAGCCTGTAAGTTGAAAACTGGTTGATTGAAAATTTTAACTGTTTAAAATTTTACTCTTATAAGAGTATTCTAATATTTATCCATATAGCAAACAGGACCAAAACTTTTTTAATTGCTATAGTAAACAGCTGTCTAAATTTAATGTTTATTACCCCCCCCCCCCCCCTATGTACTTATCAGTTATTACTAATGATTAGTTTTCTTCCTAAGTCATTCTGCATTTGAATGCATGGTCTATGTACCTTCTTTAGAAAAATCCGGATCAATATCGACCGGCTTCCAAGGAAAGCATTAAAATTCCAAAAATTGCTTCAACCTGTTATGTTTCCTGAATATCCGTTCTTGTCCATTAATTAGACACCATCAAATTCTCCTTCCAAACAAGCTAATCAAACTTCAGAAAGTCCACTTATTAATCTTTCCTTCTCACTGCCTCATATTATGTGCTCTAGCATTAGTTACGACTTTTATATATGTACCAGCCTGTAGGTTGAAAACTGGTTGATTGAAAAATTTTAACTGTTTAAAATTTTACTTATAAGAGTATTCTGAGATTTATCTATTTAGCAGACGGGACCGAAACTTTCTTTTTTAATTGCTATAGTAAACAGCTGTCTAAATTTAATGTTTATTATCCCCCCCCCCTATGTACTTATCAGTTATTACTAATGATTAATTTTACTTCCGAAGTCATTCTGCATTTGAATGCATGGTCTATGTACCTTCTTTAGAAAAATCCGGATCAATATCGACCGGCTTCCAAGGAAAGCATTAAAATTCCAAAAATTGCTTCAACCTGTTATGTTTCCTGAATATCCGTTCTTGTCCATTAATTAGACACTATCAAATTCTCCTTCCAAACAAGCTAATCAAACTTCAGAAAGTCCACTTATTAATCTTTCTTTCTCACTGCCTCATATTATGTGCTCTAGCATTAGTTACGACTTTTGTATATGTACCAGCCTGTAAGTTGAAAACTGGTTGATTGAAAATTTTAACTGTTTAAAATTTTACTCTTATAAGAGTATTCTAATATTTATCCATATAGCAAACAGGACCAAAACTTTTTTAATTGCTATAGTAAACAGCTGTCTAAATTTAATGTTTATTACCCCCCCCCCCTATGTACTTATCAGTTATTACTAATGATTAGTTTTCTTCCTAAGTCATTCTGCATTTGAATGCATGGTCTATGTACCTTCTTTAGAAAAATCCGGATCAATATCGACCGGCTTCCAAGGAAAGCATTAAAATTCCAAAAATTGCTTCAACCTGTTATGTTTCCTGAATATCCGTTCTTGTCCATTAATTAGACACCATCAAATTCTCCTTCCAAACAAGCTAATCAAACTTCAGAAAGTCCACTTATTAATCTTTCCTTCTCACTGCCTCATATTATGTGCTCTAGCATTAGTTACGACTTTTATATATGTACCAGCCTGTAGGTTGAAAACTGGTTGATTGAAAAATTTTAACTGTTTAAAATTTTACTTATAAGAGTATTCTGAGATTTATCTATTTAGCAGACGGGACCGAAACTTTCTTTTTTAATTGCTATAGTAAACAGCTGTCTAAATGGTTGTTTATTATCCCCCCTCCCCTATTTACTTATCAGTTATTACAAATGATTAATTTAACTTCCTAAGCCTTTTTTGCATTTGAATTGCATGGTGTATGTACCTTCTCTTGAAAATCCGGATCAATATCGACCGGCTTCCAAGGAAAGCATTAAAATTCCAAAAATTGCTTCAACCTGTTATGTTTCCTGAATATCCGTTCTTGTCCATTAATTAGACACCATCAAGTTCTCCCTCCGCACAACAAGCTATGTCGTATTTTCACGATAAGAAACAACTTTGCGCCACATTAACTCCAGTCGAAGAGTAATTATGTTAAACGCTTCCCCCCTAATGTCTGCTATTTTGTCCCCACGGGTTTTGTGTGGCGTTTGCAATTATAATACGACGGACTAGCGCTTTCGGAAATCTGCTCTTTAATGCGTTGGCGGTTTTCTGTTCAAGACTTGTGTTTCTCTGCCATCAAATTGCTATCTCTAACAGTGTTTAAAACTCGGTAATGGCTGGAATATGAACGGCTTTTCGAGGAAAAGGCGTATTACTTATAATTTCTTAATTGCTGACTAAACGGGTTAGAATGTCGGAATGGTTTGGCAGATTGGGAGTAATCATTGTTAATGCTCCTAATTTCTCTTTCGGAATGCTGCTTTATCTAAGTGTGTTGATTGGGTTGAAAATGTTCCAATGTGGTAATAAAAACATTTTTTTTTTTTCTTAGCTGTGTTAACTCTGTGATTGCCCACGGGACATGTAAACCCAGTCGTGAAATCTTGCCACTTAAATTACAAATCACTCTGTGTTTGCTTGTAGTAAATTGATCAATGATGTATCCCGACTTTCATTACTGTACAGCTAGGATCTATATACAGGGTGATTCAAAAAAAAAAAACGAGCTGATGTGTGCATCACATGACTTCCTTTTACTCCAATTTAATGTCATTTTCCCATTATTGGCAATTTTAAAGTGATTCAATAGTTTACTCTCTAAATATCACCAACAATAGCCAAATCGAAACCAGATTTAAAAAAAAAAGAAATCGCCAAGTTGGCGACAAAACTTGGCGACCAAAAGACTGGTGATATATCGCCAAGTGTCCGCCAAATCATAACACCACTTCAGTTTACATCGAAATTAACAATGATTTCCACCCAAACGGGGCAAAAGACCCCCTTAGGTACATCCGAATGCAACCAAAAGGGAAGGTGCACAACTAGACCCCACTAGGCGTCTACGTACCAAATTTAAACTTTCTAGGACATACCGTTTTTGAGTTATGCGATATACATACACACATACATACGTACGTGCAGACGTCATGAGAAAACCCGTTGTAATTAACTCGGGGATCGTCAAAATGGATATTTCGGGGATCTGTACGTTCCTAGGCATATATCCACGAGTGGTCGAGTAGAAAAAAAAACCACAATATTCATTTGGTGGTGAGCAAAATAGAAATTAAGGTCGATTTTTGAGTGAAATTTTTTTCGCGAATACAATACTTCCTTTTTTGTAAAAGGAAGTAAAAAGTTGAGGGGGTGTATATTTTTAAAAGTAAAAAATGGTACAAAAACGAATGTTTTTTTTTTTTTTTTTGCGTACTTACATCGTTCTAAAGGTGTTCTGTGCGCCCCCCTCCTGACTCCGGAGCGATGTCATATCTTGTTCTCCATCTCCTGACATGCACGTTGTAGCATGTGCACAGTCACAGAAGCAATTGCTGCAGTAATCCCATTTTTCAGTTCGTCAAGATCAGCAGGTAAGGGGATATAAACACAATATCCTTTACATATACCCACGGGGGAAAAAATCACGTGGCGTTAGGTTTGTTGACCTAGGAGGGCCAATCAAGTGCTAAATCACATCTCCTTTGGTCGTCATTTTAACTTCAGGGTTCGTACGTGTCTGGAAATCCTGGAAAGTCATGGAAAAAAAAGTAACAGAATTTCAGACCTATAAAAGTCATGGAAAATTGAAATTTTCATTGAAAGTCATGGAAATTTATTTCAAGTCATGGAAAAATGTCCTGGACAAAGAGAAAGGAACAGTAGCTAAAGAAGCATTAGAAATCTTGAGTGATTTAACAGTATAGCACATAAAAGCTATTAAAAGTGGAAAATTGCACGATCCCAAAATCAAATTTGAATTTTGAAATCTCATTGCATCCACTTCTGTCGCAGCCGCTTGCCATTTTTTGCGACGTGATTTTACTGCCTGGACATCACTTATTTTGAATTTTCTGTTATTTTCAACACTTCTTACGTTTCATATTCTGTAGTAGCAAAATTTCACGTTCTTATTTTTGCCACGCCCACTCAAAAAAAAGCAATTCAATTGCATGTGAGTTCGATTCCATCACTCGTAAGGACTTTATTATTAAATTTATCAGAGTTTATCTTAATTTGTTGAATGTTTTAGAAAATAAAGATCTTATTCAGGCGAGAGAGATAGAATACAGAAAAAGAGGAATTCTAATGCTCTAAAACAGTAGTGCCCAACATACGGCACACAAAACTAATCCATGCGACCCACTGTTACGTTCAATGTCAGGAATTAAACGTGTTCTGGAATTTCTGAACCTATTAATTTATATGCATTTGAAAATATGCAAATTTGTAAACAAAACAAATATACTTTTTAATCAGAAGATTGATTCATAACTGAATGATTTTTTCAAAAAAAAATCTGGTTTAGAAACATAAAGAACTAAATTATGTGGCTTTACTTTAAAGAACCAAAATACTGTCAAGTTACGTGGATGATTAAAGGCACTGTTGACACCAAAAAGTAACTTTTGAAACAAATTTATTGAAACTTAGTGTTGACTCATTCAACCTTTGTCCAATTCAATATCATTCTGCCTGTTTTTTAAAAAAATATCAGACATTTAAGCATCATCATATTCCTTTCACTGCATTTTTACTTTACTTAAATTAAAATGATGAAGAGAAATAAGAATAGCTTAGTTTTTTAAGTGTGCACTTATATTTTTTTCATTACAAGTAAGTGCTTCAATGAGGCTGTGGCATTCATATAGACGTTTTGCTAATGCTCATTTCGAAATATTACCAAGTTTGAGATTAAATAGTGCTATTCTCTTCGTGTATCGAGGTCATGAAAATTTTCATTGAAGTCAGGAAAACGTCTTGGAAAAGTCATGGAATTTTTTCATCCAAATAGAGTATAAACCCTGTAATTTACTGAATAATAAATAACATGCGATAAAACGCAGAGACATTTAGAGGTAGCCAATTGAAACTTTACAACTCTCTTTCATTGAAAGCTGTAGATCCAGTATTTCCAAATCGATAGCCTTATGAAACCCCATCATTCTTTTTAATCACCCACAAACTCGTCAATATTTGGAAATGAACCAGGTGATAATACTGCAGTATGTTTTAAATTGCAACAAAACAGGAAAGTTTTTTTTTTGTGTGTGTGTGTGTTACAATGCGTAACGTTCATCTGTTCTTGAAGTGCTTTGGGGGCACATTAATGACCTTGTTTATGTACCCCCTACTCGTGCGCGACGCAAAGGAGGGTAATGTGTTTATGAGTCTATGTATGTATGTTTGATCCTATGTGGCGTTGCAGGGGCTAAACGCCTTGGACAATTTTGGTAATTCTTTTGCCAAATTGTCAGTTCGGGATCGTGTCGCACGCTACCTGCGTGCGACAAATGCAGGTAGCTTTCACTGCCTGAATTTTTTGTTTACTAAGTCTACTTATTGGGGCCTCAGTGGCCGAGTGGTCTAAGCGATTGCTTCTCACACTTGAGGCGGTGGGTTCGACTCCCACCCTCGCTCCGGATTTACTTTCCCCTCTTTCTGATATAAATTCTTTCATGTGTTGTTTATATGTACTCTGTACTGTAATAAAAAATATATGCTGCGTAAGGGAGGCAAGACACTCAGATTGTAGTCCTCATCAAAATAAACCTGTGCAATAAGCGCTTAAAGTAGGAAAGTCTACTAATTCGATTTTCATCTCTAAAATGTTGCATTGTTTTTGTCGTGATTCAGGGGACTGAGTTTCTCGACGTGTACTTTCTTGACAGGCTTTTTTAGTTTTGCGAGAAAGATATGACTGACGACGTTTTCTAGCTCGCGTCATCATGAATTAAACAGGCTGTTTATATAGCTGTGCTGTGGTTGACTTAAGTTCGCGCATTTTTGCTAAAGGTCAAGCACATGTAGCTTTGAGCCGAGTTAGGTCCCTAGAGGGACTAATTATCAATAGTTTAAACCACCGCCAGTTACTTACTTAATAAACCTCACGATACAAACTCTCTCAATAAAGTGACAAGATTGCGAAATGTACCGTCTTATAATCATAATAACTAAGTCAATGAAAATTAACGAAAAAATGTAAAATAAAAAGTTATTAAATAAATAAAAATAAAAAACCCGACTGCGTAAAAACCAAAAGAAAAAAAAAACTTAAATGAAAAATGTATAAGCACAGTAGTTTAGAATGTTATTAAGTACTACTGAACAACTGCACCATTGAAATAGTTTTATAATCGTACACAGGTAAGACAAATCATGAATTCAAAAGCAGAATGGAAAGGCCAACAGTCGGGGCCCATTCCTTTCTAAATCAATGAACCCCGTAAAATTTGAATGGGTCCCGACTGCAGATCTTTCTATTCTGTTTTTGAATTTATGATTTGTCTTATCTGTGAACGATTATAAAATTATTTCAATGGTGTAGTTATTCAGTAGTACTTAATAACATTCTAAACTACTGGGCTTATACATTTTTTATTTTAGTTTTTTTTTTTTTGGTTTTTACGCAGTCGGGTTTTTTGTATTTATTTAATAATTTTTTATTATTTTTGTGATTAAAGCCTATATTGTTGACGTTGCAACATCGAATGCTTCGCTTTCACTTAGATATTTTATTTCTTCCGAATTACTACTATTTTTGATGAAACTCTTGGTGCTCATAACTTTTCAAAAGCATTGCTCATTGTGAGATATTTCAGAAAAGTTTACAGAAAGCGGATTATGTGCTACAATAGCCTAAGAAGGAAGTTGAGAATAGTCCGCTGCCGTTTCCTTTCGACGAAAATGTCGATCGAGCTCGATGTATTTCAGAAATATCTTGTTATATCAAGACATTCGAAACTGCTACTGACAGCGGACGACTGTAAGAGCATGGAATCATATAAAGTATTGAATTCTTGAGTCATAAAAATAGTTTCAGTTTTCTGTTGAACGTCATGAAAATTTATTGTAATTTCATGCAAATGGAAATGTATGTTTTGAAGCAGTGGCGTACTTAGCATGGGTGACACCCGGGGGGAGGGGGGTGATTTGTGGTGTTACCCCCCCCCCCCCGCCAATCACGCACAAGCACAAAAAAAAAATTAATATTCCATTTAAACATGAAAACGTGTAATTCATACAATTTTCAAATTCCTGATCCTGAGTATAGTATTCACTACAAGATGTGGGGTGGAAAAGAGGTTCCGGGGGTTTTCCCCCGGAAATTTTTCAAATTTGTAGTCTTAAAAATGCATTTTAGCTTTATGTTTTTCTAAAACTTGCAATAAGTAACTTCATGATTTGGCAAGCCTTTAGTGATTACTTGGCATTATCTTGCTGAATTTTGTGGTCAGAATGATAAATCCAGTGTCAGTGTGAAGATATAGGTGATATTTTGCGAATTTCTCTTAGAGCCTCATAACCATCCGGCGAAATTTATACTCAGTCGAACTCTCTTATAACGAGCCCTGATTTAACGAGAACCCGGATTTAGCGAGGAAATCAGAAATATTTGGTTGCTACAGTGTTAAGTCTGTGGGAAAATATAACTCGCTTTACCGAGCAAATCCCGCTTAAAGCGACCAATATTTTTGAGGTTCATAAAATTTCTATTGACTTCCAGCTCAGCTGAGCCTTTTTTGGTAAATTTTCTTCAATATTCCAAAGATCGTGATGAATCATAAATCCTAAGAACAAGCGACGACAGCACTTTTTTACTTCCTTTTACAAAAAAGGAAGTATTGTATTCGCGAAGAAATTTTCACTCAAAAATCGTCCTTAATTTCCATTTTGCTCACCCGAATGAATGTTGAGTTTTTTTTTTTTTTTTTTTTTTCAACTCGACCACACGTGGATAAGTGCCTAAGAACGTATAGACACGCGAAATATCCATTTTGACGATTCCCGAGTTAATTACAACCAGTTTTCTCGTGACGTCTGTAGCATAACTCAAGAACGGTATCTCCTAGAAAGTTGAAATTCGGTACGTAGACTCCTAGTGGGGTCTAGTTGTGCACCTCCCCTTTTGGTTGCATTCGTGTGTTTCTAAAGGGGTCTTTTGCATCTTTTTTGGGGAAATCATTGTTAATTTCGATGTAAACTCAAGTGGTGTTATAATTTGGTGGACACTTTGCAATATGTCGCCAGTCTTTTGGTCGCTAACTTGGCGACAAATTTGGCGGTTTTTTTTTTTTTTTTTTTTCTTTTCTTTCTTGGTTCCAATTTGGCCACTGTTGGTGATATTTAGAGAGTAAACTATTGAATCACATTAAAATTGCCAATAATGGGGAAATGACATTAAATTGGAGTAAAAAGAAGTCATATGATGCACACATCAGCTCGTTTTATTTGTGGAGTAAAGAAACATTTAAAAATTACATATGTGTATAATGTATGTTTCTCTGAAAGAAACATTCAGACACAGACAGTTCCAAGCAAAGTTTAGTAACCAACTTCTTTGGTACTGTTCAGTGATTAAAGCAACTATGATGATTTTTTTTTTTTTTTCATGAACTCGTTTTTTACGAGCACTCGGTTATACCGAGCAAATATCGCGGTCCCTTTGCGCTCGTTATAAGCGAGTTGAACTGCATAAACTTTTTCTGTAAAATCGTCTCTCCTGCATCAGTTCGCACCAAACTGGGAAGTATGGGGATTTAATATATTTCTCTTCTCATTCTAAGCCTGCAAGTCCTTGTACGCGTTCGATTTAATTGTTTAAAATTTGAGATTCAGACACTGTAAAAAAACATCAAATTTCGTTGAGTTTGAAAGCGTCATTTTTTATGTCTTTGCAGGTTTACAAAATTAAAAAGTCATGGAACAACTCAAAATTTAAGCATAAATTATGCTCAAAAGAAGTATAGTTTCATGTACTTGAATACGTAAGTTAAATTTATGCAAGCATAATACAAAATTAACGCCAGTACATGAGTACGCGCTTTGATATTATGTAAGCATAATAAATTGTATAATTTTAACGTTCTTACAGGAATACGCACACTATTTTTGGGGTGGATTCATAAACGCCCATATAGGGGGGCAAGTGGGGGCTCAACCCCCCCCCCACCCTAGAAATTAGAACTTCCTTGCCTTTAGTACTTTTTTCTTTGCAAAAACGTAAAAACATTTCTTCTCCAACCGTAAATGAATATGTTATTAAAAATGTCAAACTTTAATAAATCTAATCTGTACAGAAATAGGTTTCTATGAGGAAAATATCTTGCCCCCCCCCCATTGGGAAAATATCTGAGCCCCCCCCCCTACAATTTTGCATATGGGCACCCTTGGGTGGATTAACTGGTTATAATGGATATTGGCTCTTTTCGCAAGCATGCAAAAGTGCTCTTATCGGTTGTGAAAAATACACTAAAGTTATACCTACGTATCATATTTCGTTGAACATATCTGCTGCCTTTGTAACAGCAAAATGTCGCTAAATTAGTTAGATTTTTTAGTCAACATGTGTTATTTGCTTAACAGAAGCTAATAAAAGTAATTTAAGTCTATTACGTATGCGAAGATTTTTAACTTCTATGCCTCAAATTAAATAAATCTGACGAGCAGAATCTCCCAGTACTTTTGACGGTTATATTAATTTTCAATATTAGTGTGCGGGAGAGCTCCTAAATTGATTTTTATTTCTTACCTAATAAACTATGACAGAAATAACAGAAGGGGAGGGGGGGGGACTTCATCCATTGAGAATAAAAGGCGGAAAGAGAAGAGAAAAAAACCTCTTATTCTCTCTTGAAGCAAAAATTCTAAGTCACATGATATCATTTGAAGTAAAGTATTGGATGAAATCAGATTTCTTTCATTAGTTTTACGCAAAACGCGTAGCCGATTCGTCTTAGTTGGATCACGCGATTTGGGATCTTTGCCTCAGCTTTTCCTTAGTCAATAATTGCTCTTTCTCCCTCCAGTTACTTATTCCTGCTGTAAGATTTCATCACATGATATACGCATAATTCAAAAAGAATTTTTCAGCCGTTCATTGCATTGATATTTACACCGCTTTATACAATTTTCCATATTAAACGTAGGAGCCAGACTGACGCATTATTAATTGCAATATTCAGTTAAGTAGGTAGAGGTAGGGTGATAAAAAAAAAATTCCCAGAAATTTTTTTTAGCCCCATTAAAACTAACTTCTAGTAAGCTGTAAGAATTTTAAGCGATCGAACAAACGCTGTTAAAAATGACATTAAAAAATGACGTTTCGCAAGAATTTTTTTAAACACCTGCAAAAAAAAAAGAAAAAAAAAAGCCGGAGAAAAAGCAGTTTATATTATTAATAGTTAGTTGTGAATCAAGTTGAGTAATCTTTTTTACGCAGAATATTATCCAAGAGTAATACTAGGTAGAAAAAAAAATCTGCGTATTAAAAGTGGAGTAGAAACAGAGTTTCGCATTTACAAAAAGAAACCACCTCCCTCATACGCCATGGATACTTTGGAATCCAAGCATCTGTAGCTGACAGTTACCAGTTTTTAAGAGGTCTTAAGCAATCTCGGTATGATTTATAGCACTTGAAAATTTAATTAAACTGCACTTTTTCTCGCGCCACCAAGGGCCCTCCATCACGCAGGGGATCTAAAAGGTTTTGCAAGTCGTCCGTCTGGTTTTCTCTCTCTCTCTCTTTCGCTTTTTTTTTTTTTTTTTTCCACGTATATATTTTGGTGCTGACATTTAGCAGCTAAAAAGGCGGACGCAGAGAAATGAATGAGAAATAACCGCTGTATGAAATTAATTTACTGATAGAGCAGTTTAAGCGACTGGGCTGATGGGTCGAAGTTAGAAGGTGAAGATTTCGTCATTTCGCTTAGAAGCATGCAGCTACACCGGAATATAACAGTAGTATTTGAATTTTTCTGTGGAAATGGATTTTCCACAACAATAACTATTGTTTTTCCAACAAAAAAAAAAATGTTTGGAAGGATCAACAGTCGACAGTCGGGGCCCATTCAAATACGGGTTTCCTTGTATCAGAAAGGAATGGGCCTCGACTATTGATCCTTCTGCTTTTGAATTTATGATTTGTCTTGTCTGTGTACGGTTATAAAACTATTTCAACGGTGTAGTTATTCAGTAGTACTTAATACATTCTAAACTACTGGCTTATACATTTTTCTTTCTAGTTTTTTTTTTTTTTTTTTTGGTTTTTACGCAGTCGGGTTTTTTGTTTTTATTTAATAATTTTTTTATTAATTTTATTTACTTTTTAAAAATATTTTTTTTTAGTTCTCTTTATTATTTTATTTACTTTAAAATTTTTTTTATTTTTTATTTTTAGTTATTAATATTATTATTATTATTATTTCATTAGAAAAGTTCTCTGCTAAGCCAATGACATATACCCACACAAACTAAATAAATAAATGAAATATAAACAGAATAAAATAAAATAAATAATTTAAATTAAAAATAAATCAAGAAATAAATTTAACTAAATCCCCCCCCCCCCCCCGTTGGACACCCCTGGACCATATTAATTGTTTTTTCAAAACAATATTTTTTCCGCTAAACACATGTTTTAGTGCTGACATTCAGCATCAAAAAAGGTCAGACGCAGGGAAATATGAATGAGAAGTAATCGCTGCATAAAAATTTAATTCACTGATAGTGCAGTTTAGCGCCTGAGCTGATGGCTCGAAATAGATGATGACCATTTCGCTTGAAAGCTATCAGTTGCGCGAAAATATTGTTGTTTCCCTCAGTCAAAAGTACTACTTTTAGTCATTGAAATGGATAGAATGAGAGAAAAAAAATAATAATAACATGGACCCAGAAAATACTTTCATTTTCCCAACAGTTTTTTTTAAATTGATTTTTTAAAATGTCCGATTTTTCAAACAAGGCGTGGTCTTGATGTCATCACAAATGATGCTTTTTGGCGCATCTTTCTACCATGTTTCCACGTTACGATAATCAAGCAACGAATTCAAATCGCGCTCTACGCTTGCTATCAACCGTATCGTTGCCAATACACGTGAGTAAAGATGCGAATTAAATATTTTGCACTGTGAATGGCAACACTAAATGGCGTTTCATCATTTGTGATGTCATCGGCAGAAATATAAACAATGAAAGCGCACCGATTTAAGTATTTTTTAAAAATATTAAACGTAAACAAATTTATCAAAAAATGGTCAGATCCTATGTTTTTAAAGCATGCTCTTTCATAAAAAAAAAAAACTTCTAAAATTTTGTAAACGACCCCATTATCTTTCCACAAAAATATTACTTTTTTTTCTCTCCTCACATGTATTTTGATGCTGACTAAGCATGAAACAAGTCCGACGCTGAGAAAGGAATGAAAAACAACCGCTGCATAAAACTAATTTTACCCCCGGATTGGGCCGTTTAGCGACCGAGCTAATTTGTTGAAATGGATCATGATCGTTCCGCTTAAAAGTGCGCCCTGTAGTATTTTTTTCAAGAGCAAAAAGGCTAAAAATTCAATTTAAAAGTTTTTTTTTTTTTTTAATCTAAACCTAGTGGTACAAGCACGGCTGTGCTTAGTAGAAAATTAAAAAGTCTTTTGGTTCGGCTGTATATTTACAAATAATGGATGGTGAATTTCTCGCCAATTGGCTTCCCATGTTACGGTTCCACGTTATGATAACTTTGTAATTTACTCGTCCATCTTATGATAATTTTGCTGTTGAAAATGTTCTTAAAATTGGAATAGAAAAAGAACAAAATCGAATTTTCGAAAAATCGCTTCGAAGTGCACAGCCCCATGCTACAAACTAACTTTGTGCCAAGTTTCATGAAAATCGGCCGAACGGTCTAGGCGCTATGCGCGTAACAGACATCCAGAGAGACTTTCAGCTTTATTATTAGTAAAAATAGTATAATGTTGGAATGTCTCATTTCTAAATGTTGTTGAAGTGACGCCTCGATTGGAAGTCACTGTGACCTTCCGAAAATTTCCTAATTCGGCAAATTTTGTCCGACTTTCCTGCAAAATTATCATCATTCGTCAAAATCTAGTGTTCTATTCGGCAAAATTATCATCATTCGTCAAAATCTAGTGTTCCACTCGGCAAAATTATCATCATTCGTCAAAATCTAGTGTTCTATTCGGCAAAATTATCATCATTCGTCAAAATCTAGTGTTCCACTCGGCAAAATTATCATCATTCGTCAAAATCTAGAGTTCTATTCGGCAAAATTATCATCATTCGTCAAAACCTAGTGTTCCATTAAGCAAAAGTATCATCATTCGTCTAAATCTACTGTTCTATTCGGCAAAATTATCATCATTCGTCAAAATCTAGTGTTCCACTCGGCAAAATTTAGCATTCCATTTAGCACATTGCGTATTTCCGCCCTCCCAAAATTTTAAGTTTTTGCGCCCCTGGTTGTTGATGAGTGATGATGGTAATATCGAAGAGGGTCTTTGATTATATCACTAAAAAAATGGGCGTTAAATTAAATACATTAAGAGCAAGATTTTTACCTGAAAATATAAGCTCTTTAAGCGTTGATAACAATATGAAAATATTTAAAAATAGACAAAGTATACGCATTCTAAAATAGTGGTTAGCTTCCATACTTTTCTAGAATAGTTAGACTCGAGACATCCAAAGTTGACATGAAATTATCGATACGAGCTCACCTTATGACGTACACAACACATTTTACATGAAATAATAACTACGTGTTCAATTAGTGACATCCATGTCTGAGTACAGCAAAAGGCTTGAAGTAAACTTTGTATCAGGCTTATACCATTCGTTAACTCAGGTTGTTTCATTTCTTTATTTGTTTATTTATTGAATGGTAACCTTCCGCCGAACAGCATATTGTAATGTAAATCCAGTGGCAAACAACTCTTCAATTTAAGTTAAAGCTTAGTGCAGCTAGGCGCCCTGTCAAAAATGCAGTAAACTCCCGATTATACGTTGAATAGGGTGGCACGGTAACCGTGGATAAGCAAAAACCGCAGATAATCCGAATAATAGGCAAAAACGGTATTACTGTATACAATAGCTAAAAAATATGAATAACACTCACACATACATTTAAATATTTGCTTAAAAAAACATTGCTACACTGCATCTACTAACATTGAATGTAAAAAAATATAAGTTAACGCTGAAAACGAACAATAACAAAATTTAACATTTTAAAAAACATTTAATGACCGTTGAAATTTTTTTAAAAAAATGTCAAAAGACCCGCGGATAATCTGAACCACGAATAATCTGATCACCGATAATTGGGAGTTCACTGCATAACCAAAGTTGCAATTTAGTAGCGCTAGATTTCTTTGGTACTTTTATTGCTCGCTAGTTTTAGGATGTTCTAAATATTACTAACGCAGGGGTGCCCACCTGGAGGGTGGGGGGTGGTCATGGCGTAGACTGCGCCATTGAAATTTTTAGGGGGTTGTTTTGAGGGGTATTTTTCTCTTTTTTAGGGTGGGTTTCTTACTTTAGGGGGTCTTCGCGATTTTGGGGGGAAGCGCCCTTGCTCGAAGGGGGGGGGGCACCCCTGACTAACGAAACGCAGATGATTTCTTGATTTTTATAGATAAATATCTTAGAACATATCTACTCATATTGCGTTGAATTGAAATATAATTTTCCAGTTCTGATTAAGTTATACTCCCTGTGCTATAAAGAAAATACTAGTCGTGTATTACATTAGGAAAGTCAAAAACACAGAGTATCCAGAGCGCCGAGTTTATTTCAAGCAATAAATGCATAATAAATAAACCAAATTATATATACCCAGATCACGAAAACTATAACACTTCGAAGCAGCTCAAAACATTTAGGCAGGAAACACAAACTGGAAAATTAACTACAAAACAAACCAAAACTATAAATATGATCCGGGCAAAAACCCGCGATCGTACCTCTATCCGGGCACTAAATTCGCCAGTTTGAAGTTTTCAAATATTTTATTCATTTATTAAACCTGCCTTTACTGCCCAACGTGCCTGCGGAAAATTGGATTGAGTCGAGAAATGGCTGCTTTTTGCAGACGGGGTACGCATTTGTAGATTAACTTTTTCTGGGAACCAAACAAAAAGTGTAGCATGCTCTCTTAATCCATTATATATGGGTTGCAGTTTTATTTACATTGCAGAACGTGACGCGCTGCTAAGCATATGATCCGAGACGGTGATGTTCGAAATTGGATTGTCGAATGAAGGTAGAAATTATAAAACGTCTTATGGCCGGACATTTCTCAGAAGTTTTTGAAATATGAATTCGAATGAATAAAATGTCTCTCGCCCCCAAACTGCCATAACCCAAAATAAGGAATCTTAGCGACGTAGTTCTCTTAAGTTGTGAGCTCGTAAAGCTATTAGAGGAAAAAATTGGTATAAGAGACACATAAAACGAAGAAACCTAGTATCCACAAGGCAGCTATACGAAAATGCGTAATGTTTGCTTTATTCAGTTCGTCTGACCCAACCAAAACAAAATGTATGTCTTGTTGAAGGTTGTCGCAAGGGAAACGTTCTTCCATTTCAAACAAGGATCAATAATTGAGCACTTGACGATGATGAGCGCAGTAGAAACAGGGTTCGTACTCTCCTTCAAAACTCCTCCAATAACTCCTTCATTTATGAATTTTTTTTGAAGGGTCCTTTAAACTCCTTCATTTTGGTTTTGTTTTAACTCCTTCAAAACTCCTTCTTTTTTAGTTCAAGACTACATAATCTTCCTCAATAACAGAAACTTAAAATACTTCGATTGACAACTAACTTCGTCACCAAGGCAATTTTAATGTAGTAATTTCGCGCATTTATTTTTTTCGATTTACAAATTGATCATAGTTTATTCATAAAAGTTGAAGGTGAGAATTTTATTCGAAGACTAAGACATTTCATAAGTGAAGTAAAACATGCTTAAATGGTGCTTGGCTATTTTTTCAAGTTTTATGATTATTGTTTTTCCCTCCACCACACTCTGAGCAGCAAAAGTCAGGTTGTCTAATCATTATTTAAATATTTAAAAATACATAAGTATATGTACTATATTAAGTGATTGCGTTAAAAAAAAAAAAAAACAATTGTTTAGTTAACTGCATTTATTATATTGTAAAAAGGGTCATCCACAAGTGATGTCATGCTTTGAGGAGGAGACGGGCTCATGAAATTGTGACAAGGGGAAGAGAGAGGGGGACAAAAAGTGACATCACACAGTACACAGTTATTGTAACAATATATTTATAAAAAATATGATGTGACAAGAGGAGGAGTTTGGGGTGAAGTGTGACACTTTGTGATAAAGGGTGCAGGTGGTCAAATATATTGAAAAAAGTGTGACATCATTTAATGACACTCCATTAGTACTCCTTCAAAATCTCATTTTACTCCTTCAAAACTCCTCCAAAACTCCTTCGTTTTATTTCTGAAATTGAGTACGAACCCTGAGAAAGAAACAGCATTGTGTTGAATCACTGAAAAGTTGAACTTCAATGACACCACCAGCAACAAGTGTCTTCAAAAGTACGCGAGCGAAGTCTGACGAAAGATATATTAAGACTAGAAAATCGCCCGTCAAAATATGACAGGTGAAAATTGCTTCTACATTTCAACGAAGCCTTTGCCAGTTTGGTGATATTTTGATAGTTGAAATTGTAACCCTAACTCCAGTGGGGGTTTATTCCTAAACTTCAGTAGATAGCATTCATTGTTGACCTCTTTTTCGCTTCTTCATTCCCCTGAAAAGACACAGTCTTACCAGTCAAACAGTTCAGTGATCGGATCGAGTTCAGCCTTTTCACAATAAAGCCTTTCCCTGCATGTTAAACATTACCAAAATATACAGTCGAGCCTCCATATATCGAACTTCCACATATCGAAATTTTCTATATATCGAAATCCCAGCAAATTTCAATGTTCATTACATAGAAAAATTGTTTCTATATATCGAAAAAAATCTCTATATATCGAAATATTTTTCGAGACATTCGTAGATTTTTTTTTTCCACTTTAGACGGTTTGTCTCATGAAAAATGAAGGTTAGGGGAGAAAATTATGTTTACTAAAGGTTGCTAAGAAACTCATAAGAAATCTGGGTTTCAGGGGTGTTTAGATAGGTCGTTGTTCCGTTCTGGAGTTCTTAAATTCCCTCAAGTTTATTTCAAATCTTAGTTGTAACCAGCAACACTGTAAAATCAGTTTCAAGTTATCCTTTTTGTCTGTTGATTATCATTCCTAATCTTTTTAGCTGCAGTAAAAATCATTCAAGTTAAGTAGATTGATTTTTTACTTTTCTCTCGATTACATTGTCAAAACGAAAATCCACTCATGTTGCGAATCTAGTTGAACTGCCGAAGAATGAAGAACACAAATGTAATTTCTGTTAATTTTTCGGTTATTAACTTTCGTTTAATTCGATGCTCATATAAATTAGAAATTGGGTTTCATGCACGAAAATTAGTTTTAATTTTAATGTTTGAGGAGATTTTTATGATAAAATAAGATTGTTTCTATAAGTCGAAATTTCTATATATCGAATTTTTTTCCGGCAATTTGCTACTTCGATATGTGGAGGTCCGACTGTATTATCAAATTATCATGCCGTGGCGTGAGTTTCATTGTTGAAGCACGCGGGTTACTCGATCATCGGCTATTATTTATATGAGGACAAGGATGCTACCACGCACAATATTCGTTGCAAAATGTACGTAAATTCGAATTCCATAAATTTCATCTTAAATTTTTTGTGGTAGAAATGTATTAGATGATAAAATTAATGTGCACTCATCAGGTATTTCTCTCACCCGGTGTACTCTGCAGTGTGTAATTGATTTTCGGCTTGATTAAAAATCCTGTGTACTTAGCCTCTGGCATGGGTGTGATTTTATCGATGTGATGTCACTTTTCATGGCAAAAGGTTACCGAGACAAAAGAAAGAATAATAATAATGCATAAAAGATTGGAATTAAAACTGTGATGACAAATCGAAATTTTGAAAAGTTTTTGACTAATCTATTCTTGAATGATTTTGCGGGGAAAAGAAATTATACAGGAAAGATAACCTTCGCTACAACACCGTTATAGATATAGCATGTTTTCTTGTGTCAAAGGTTGAAAGATTGTTAATTTTTCTAACTCCGTAAAATTCTTGGCAGAGTTTAAATTTTTTATCCAAAAATATGGCTGAATTTTCAATAAATTATAACATAAAAATTAAGGTTGTATGATTGTTTTTTTTTTTTTTTTTTGTACAAGTTGTTCAACGAAATTTAAAAGCATCATGTGACTAGTTTCTACCAATCACAAAGACAACAGAGATAAAGACGTCAGGCTTTAGGCGAAGTGGAATCGAAACGCAATCTTCTTGATCGCTCAAAGAAATGATTAGTTTATAAAAGATGTAGGACAGAAAATCGTTCATTTGTTCAACGAAATTTAAAAGCATCACGTGACTAGTTTCTACCAATCACAAAGACAACACAGATATAGACGGCAGGCTTTAGGCAAAGTGGAATTGAAACGCCATCTTCTTGATTGCTCAAAGAAATGATTAGTTTATAAAAGATGTAGGCCAGAAAATCGACCAAATGATATCAGAATCGACGTTACTTCTCAATAAGACATCAATTTTCGCTTTCGTAATGGCAAATTCTTTATGTTACTGGTTTTCACTCTGCAAAATTATTTAGCTTCTCTCATGCGAGCCCTCATTAAAACTGTGACATATTCGTCTGATCGCCTATCACCCTCTAAATAACGAAGTGCAACTAAATATCTAAATTTAATTAAACCTGTGTTCAGGTAGGTAGGCATATTTCACATCTGCCTTGCACATTGCAGTTCATCCACAGGTTTCCCAAGCAGACTGCATAAATTAGTTTTATACAGCAATCAATTAATTGTGTCACCTAGGGTGTGTTTATCTGGAAACTGAATTTCAGGTAGTTTTCATTTACGCTGTCATTACCTAATGCCTATGTTTCATATTTCCACAAAATATCACGTGAAATTTATTAGAAAATCCTCTTTGAAATGGGGGATGGGAGAGTCCGGAAATGTAAACCGGATAGTGAAATTTGCGATGCAACAAATCAAAAATTGTTTTTATTATTAATATATTGTGTATGTAGACCGTCTCTTTGCTGAATGTTAATAGCAATATAATGATTCTTTTATTTGTTTTTTAACATTTCATGCTTTCTCTATATGTTATTTCAGTCATAACCAGAGAAGTTCAAAAAACACGAATAAATACGTACATTCTGTCAACGACGGGAAGCCAATACTTTATCATGCAGAAGATGTAATATCAAAATTATTAAATTAAACAAAAAGTTAAAATGAGTTTTAAGGAATTATAAAAATAAATAAATAAAAGATTTAAATAATTAAATATTTGAAAAAAAAACTTTCTCCTATTGCACTTTGGAATTTTGAAATAAATAATTTTCTTCTCCTTAGAAAATAAATTCGAATTATTCGATTTTTACCTACATGTGTGTTTGCATAAAATATAAATTAATATTCTCCACCAGCATCTGGCAAAAAAAAAAAAAACATTCACACTCCATCAAAACATTTCAACTCTCCTATTCAATTTCTTTTATTGTTGCCATTCCAAAAAAAGTAGTATAGACGATTATTAAGTTAAGTAATGTAGATTAATTATCGTCAGCATTGCAGACGATAATAAATTGATAAACAATAAGCGTAAAGCACAGCAGACGACAAATTTATGAACATGATCAGTAATAAGAGAGTTTTTTGTGTGTGTGTGTGTTTTTTGTAACAAGAGGGTTTATATATATATATATATATATATATATATATATATAGAGAGAGAGAGAGAGAGAGAGAGAGAGAAATGGACAATTTGCAATTCAAATAAACTATAGGGGACGTTGTTGTCTGGCTAATGGTAGCTAAAAAAGGCAAAACCAAGACTGACCCATTTACGTGGGATATAACCCGCCTAATGAGATAACTGCCTAGTCCACGGTAAATTAAAATGTTCTACCTCCTTGCCTAACTTATTTAAATCACTGTAAGGTGGCGTATTCAAACCCTAGAACCGCAAATAGAATTCTTTCAACGTGATAACTCATTAGAACTGAGTAACCAAACAAATCTGAAAAGAAGTTGTACGCACAGAAACACATACTATAAAATATAATAACAATTTTTTAAAATACGCAGTGCAGTACATTGCAATACGGTACGATAATAATATTGTAACCAATATAGCAATATTATGAGGAAACATGATAACAGCTTAAAAACGATCCAATAAAAAACTGCCATAAAGTACTAAATATACCGTGGGCAGGTAAACAGCAGTTTTTCCAAAAATGAGCTTTTGAGATTTTTTAAGAAACGCGTGTTTGACTCTCCACAAACACTCGTAAAATGTTGAATTTGACGTTTTTTCGTGCTTTTTTTTTAGCGGAAACCAAATTAGCAAGTCTAGCTTGAGTAAATCAGTTGACAAAAATGGAAAAAAAATAATTAATTTGAACTTTGACATCTTGAATTCAAATTAGGTTTTTTGCAATCATGAGTTACGACAGGGCCCTACTCATTGGGGGCTATTGTTTCTAGAAACAGCTCCTGTCCCCCCAAGCCTACCCCTCCTCCTGGGCGGTTACGTGCATATAGTTGTGTGTGTGTGCAGGTGTGTGTATGTGTAGGCGCGCGTGCGTGCATGTGTTGGCTTGTGTGTGTGCGTAGACCTGTGTGTATGCACGTAGGCGTGTGTGTATGTGTGTAAAGGCTTGTGTGTATGAGCGTGTGTGTGCGTGTTTGTGTAGGTGTGTGTGTGTAGTTGTGTATGTATGCGCGTGTGTGTAGGATATGTATGCAACCTGGAGACGGTTTTCGCTAGAGGAGCGCAGCATCGTGAGGAGCCGGTCGACGATGATGCTGCAGAGGGTGCTGGCGGGAGAATAAAATGATAGCACATTAAAACAGTCAAGTGAAAGCAATAAGCAATCGTGATTGCTCAAAAAAAAAACGAAAGCCGAAACATTTGCAGATACTGCTGTTTAACTTCCCACGGCAGAAATATGCTCTATGCTGCTACAATACATACATTTTATACTTAAAAAATATATATATACTATAGGTATAAGAAGCAGAGAAAAAGAGCTACAGCTAATTATTTAAAAACAACGATTAAACTTCAATAAAATACCATAAATGCCACTATTTCCTTTAAAGAAAAGTGCCTGAAAGTTTGGTATCTTGTTATTTTATTTCTTACTAGGTGGTACCCCGCACGGCTTTGCCCGTAGTAGAAAATTAAAAGGTCATTTGGTTCGCCTCTATATTTACAAATATTGGATGATGATTTTTTCGCCAATTTGCTATATTCATTTGCTTGCCCATGTTGCTCCACGTTACGATAATTTCGTAACTTAGTCATCCACGTTGTGATAATTTGTTTGGTAAAATTTTCTTAAAATTGGAATAGAAAAAGAACAAAATTGAATTTTCGAAAAACCGCTTCGAGGTGCACACCCCCATGCTACAAACTAACTTTGGGGCAAATTTCATGAAAATCGGCCGAACGGTCAATGCGCGTCACAGAGGTCCAGATATTCAGACAGACTTTCAGCTTTATTATTAGTAAAGATTATTATAAACGTTACATATAAAAATTACCGAAAATAGTAGTTGATTGGCCGCTCAATTTGTGAATCAATAAAAATGTACCCTTTTTTTTATTTGGACTTGGCCCTGCAAGAGACGTTGATGGTTTAATTACAATTCCATTTCAAAATAAATACTCTCAAGTAATTAATCCCAGCAATTATTTGTTTCTTTTATGTACATTTGACTTTTAACTTCTGAAATTTTCTGAGGTAAATAAGAAATCTGAGAGAGAAGCAAACTCTAAGAGATTTTTTTTCCCCGTACAAGTTGTCCCTAAAAAGAAAAAGTTTGAAAAGAGCACTTGTGGCTTCAGGAAAAGTGCGTTTTAATTAAATTTTCAAGCGCAATAAATCACACACATCGCGTGAGAGCTTTTTTTAAACTGTAACTGTCCACTTCAGGTGTTTGCATTGCAAACTGTTTTGCCATTTTAGCTGTGTGGCAGATTTTTTTTTCTTTTTTTTACTTCAGTTAAAACTTTTAGTTAAAGGAGTTTTTTATATCTTCAGTGTGTATACATAAACACAACTTTGTGATGTTGAAATTCTCGGGGAGATTGGGAAATGTAACATGTTGAAATCACACTTTACTTATTTTTTCTTTTACGATTCTTATATTATACTATCATTCCCGTACCCGGCATTGCTCGGGTAATGGAATTAGCAGGGGTTAACAGTGCTTGGTGCACCTAGTTTCGAAAATCCCCTGTAATAATTACTTATTACCTATAATAATTTCTAATTTTGGAAGGATCCCGGGGCCCCTGGACTCCTTATATATATGCCCTTGTCCTTAACCGATCTTTAACTGTTATTAACGATCCTTTTAAAGTATTGATTATCTTTGCAAACACAGGTCATCCACATTTTATTGTTATACCTATGTTTAAGCAAGAACTTCTTTATATACAACATTTTTAGTTTTTTTTTTTTTTTTTTTTTTTTTTTTTTTTTTTTTATGGTGCTAAAATTATTAAGCTGCTTGATGAACTGACTTTGGAGCAAGCTACATAAAATTAGCCGTGTGAAAAAAGTCTTCTTTTAAATTGATCCCTGCTACTCTTAATGTCTGTCCTTGTGACTTATTAACGGTTATGCACTCTTCTAAATTCAAAAGGATAGTCCGCCTGTGATGATGTTCTTAAAAACTTCGTTTCTAGTTTTGAAAAAAATGAAAGCAAAAGACAGAAACATTATTATTTGACTTGAGAAAAGCCTCGAAGAATCACGTGAGAAATAAAAAAAAAATATATCAAATTTAAAATTCGCTATCGATCAAAAGTTGAGATGAAGTACTGAATAATGATTTGAATGGAGGAAAGCCTCTAAAAATAAGGGATTTAAATTTCAATGACAGGTTTTAATTTCACAGATATTAAGGGGTTTTAATTAATTTCTCCCGAACTAATTGATATTTCGAAAAATACTTTCTTAGTGGATACTTTCGTAATCATGTGGACATGCCTGCCAAATTTCAAGTTTGAGGCTTCAGCGGTATTGGCTGTGTGTTGATATATATGTTATCTCAGGACATTGATTTTTATATATTAAGATTATAGAGAGACTTAAAATGACTGTTTCTTTTATTATTTTGCGTGTGTAGGCATGTATTTTAGATTTTAAAATAAATCATACTTTAAATGGTATTTACATATCGTCGCTAAAAAAAAGCGAATGGGCGTGTCTCAAAAAAAGTCGAAAAATCAATTATGACCACCACACAAATGTCCAAAGTCGATTTTTCAATATGACCAATGGGCGTATCTCTACAATAAATAGTAAAAAAAGTTACAGTCCCTCCACACTGGTGGCGGTCCTCAAGTGATACAGTAAACTTGAAATCTTTAAATCGGTTTTCTGCAAAATGGGGCTTAAAAGTGAGATACGCCCATTCGTCTTTTTAGCGACGGTATTTACAATCATTTGTAAATTGTCACAATCTAGTCTGTTTTAAAAGTAAAATATAAAATTATAACGTGATACATTTCTCTATAGTCCCTTTTGACTAGTATATACATGTGATGTTTCAAGTGATTATGTATGTAATCGCAGAGATATTTTTAACGCCTCTAGAAACATATTTCATACATTAACTAGTATGTTGTGGCCATCACGAAACTTTCTTCTATATTTTTCCTTTTTCTGATCCCTCCCCATGCTTGACGAGGAAGCAATATTCCCAACAAAAACAAAATTACACATGCAAAAACTTGACGACCATCCCAATGTCTGAATTATTGCAAAAGCAAAGCAAAGAGCGAAAATTGAAAGTTATTTTAAAAGCCTTGCTTGAATTAATTACAAATATTTTATTTGTTAACAAACATAAGATGGCAACAGTTAAAAATTTTAAATCATTGAGATAATATTTCCGATCATTTCCATACTTGGTCTCAGCGGGCGAAATATTTAGGCATAACGTTCGACCGTAATTTAACCTGGCGACCTCACATTGAAGAGGTACGCAAGAAGTACCTCACTTCCAAAAAACCACTAAATTGTCTCCTGCACAAAAAAAGCGTTTTATCAACGGATAATAAACTGCTCATTTATAAGTCCTGCCTAAGACCCATTATTACCTATGGAGCGCCCATATGGGCGACTTCTGCAATCTCTAACTTTAACAGAGTTGAGAACTTGCAGAGAGTGATGGTTCGAGCGGCGTGCGACCCTCCCTGGTACGTCCGTACGGACAAGCTGGTGGAAGAGGTTGGCATCCCGACACTCCACAACTTTTGCAAAAAGCTCGCCAAGAGATTTCACTACAACTTCCCCCGTGTTGGCAATCCACTACTTAACAACCTTCCAAATTACGATCCATTGGATCCGGCAAATTCTCGCAGGCCTCGCGCTCTGCTAGCTTAGTTTCAATTTCGAAACGGGGTGAGTGAATCCCTTATCGGGTTCATACCTCTTTTCGACTCTAGTTATTGTGCTACACTCTGGCTGGGAGCATGCTCCTATCTATTTTCATTTCACTATTTTCTTTTTAAATTTCTTATCAACATTTTATCATTGTCTTAATTTTATTTTATTTTTATTCATTCAAATAGCCTAGAAATCCCCCACGGGGAAAAAAAAGTATAAAACTTAAAAAAAATATGTAGGAAGCGAAAAAAAAATAATACTTAAACTTATTTAAATAAAGAACCTTAGTTGAAATTTACTTTGAAGAGCCTTCGGCTAACCATTATGGTACTCCCGTTAGAGGAAGCCACATCTCTCGTACATCCACGCAACCATCTTCTGCGCCAAAATAAAGCCATGGCCCCAACCGGGGAACTATCAACATACCACACCAGAGGATAAGGGGCAGGGCCCCAGGTGCCTCAAGCAACGAACTTATATTTCCGTGGCATTTCCATACAATTAAAATCACGAGAAATACTACGACGATCTATTACGATTTATCTTTCTCATTGTTGCATTAATAAAGCTATTTTTATTCGCCAAAAAAAAAAAAAAAAAAATCAACACCTCTTGGAGCGATTGGCGTCAAAATTGAACCAAAGCCTGTTTACATATGGATTCACATATATTCCAAATTTCAACCAGAACGTAGCATTACTTCTTGAGATAGGGCACTCACAATGGAAAAAAAGAACGGGCGATTGCGCTACCCCCCTTTTTAGCTGTTGACACCAAAATAAAATCAGCTCTTATACCCACTAAGGACTACTTGCCGATAAATTTTTCTTTCATTCTGTTCATTATTTCTTGAGATACAGCAGTCACAATTGACGACAAAAAACGTTCTATAGCTCAACCCTCGTTTGAGTTATTGACACCAAAATTGAATCAGCACCTGTTCCTGTTAATGGCAACATATGGACCAAATTTTGTTTGATTCCGCCAATTACTTCCTGAGGAATAGCAAGCACGCGTGACTCAAAAAACGTCCCATTGCTCCACCCCCCTTGGAGGAATTCGCGCCAAAAACCAATGGGCACAAGTTTACATAGGGGCACATATGTGTACCAAATTTCGTTCGATTTCATGCGGTAGTTTTTGCTGTAGAGCGGCCACAAAAAACTGGTCACACACAGACGTGACACACACACACACACATACATACATACACATACATACACACACAGAGACAGACAGACATTTTCCAAAAATAGTCGACATGGACTCAGCACACCTCAAAACGTTCGAATCCGTCAAAATTCGAAATTCGAAAATTTGCACGAATCCAATACTTTCTTCTATGTATTAGATATAGAAGAAAGTAAAAATTAAAAACACGCCTCGAAAGTCGAGTCAAGCGTATTTTCGCGCTTTGTGTTTTAAATAAAAATGTATACCTCGTGGAAAATAGGGAGGGGGGGTAGTTACAAATCAAAATATTTCGCAACTCTTCATTCCCTGACACCTTCAATTTCATCCTGAGAAAAAGTTTTTATGAAAGTGATCAGATATGGATTTCACTCCTCTGAAAAATGTTCAGAGGTACAGCAAACCGTATTTAATCCGAACCCTTTTAAACCGGACTTCGCTTAATCCGGACGGACGTACATACTGTAAAAATAAATTGCAAGTTGGCCCGATAATGTACTATCGTTCGCCGTATTTTTACTTTCTTCTATATTTAATATATAGAAGAAAGTATTGGATTCGTGCAAATTTTCGAATTTCGAATTTTGACGGATTCGAACGTTTTGAGGTGTGCTGAGTCCATTTCGACTATTTTTGGAAAATGTCTGTCTGTCTGTGTGTGTGTATGTATGTGTGTGTGTGTGTGTGTGTGTGTGTATGTATGTGTGTCACGTCTGTGTGTGACCAGTTTTTTGTGGCCGCTCTACAACAAAAACTACCGCATGAAATCGAACGAAATTTGGTACACATATGTGCCCCTATGTGAACTTGTGCCCATTAGTTTTTGGCGCGAATTCCTCCAAGGGGGGTGGAGCAATGGGACGTTTTTCGAGTTACGCGTGCTGGCTATTCCTCAGGAAGTTACTGGCGGAATCAAACAAAATTTGGTCCATATGTTGGTACTAACAGGAACAGGTGCTGATTCAATTTTGGTGTCAATAACTCAAACGGGGGTTGAGCTATAGAACGTTTTTTGTCGTCAATTGTGACTGCTGTATCTCAAGAAATAATGAACGGAATGAAAGAAAAATTTATCGGCAAGTAGCCCTTAGTGGGTATAAAAACTGATTTTATTTTTGTGTCAACAGCTAAAAAGGGGGGGTAGCGCAATCACCCGTTCTTTTTTTCCATTTTGAGTGCCCTATCTCAAGAAGTAATGCTACGTTCTGGTTGAAATTTGGAATATATGTGAATCCATATGTAAACAGGCTTTGGTTCAATTTTGACGCCAATCGCTCCAAGAGGTGTTGATTTTTTTTTTTTTTTTTTTGCGAATAAAAATATTTTTATTAATGCAACAATAAGAAAGATAAATCGTAATAGATTGTCGTCTGCGTATTTCTCGTGATTTTAATTGTATGGAAATGATCAGAAATATTATCTCAATGATTTAAAATTTTTAACTGTTGCCATCTTATGTTTGTTAACAAATAAAATATTTGTAATTCATTCAAGCAAGGCTTTTAAAATAACTTTCAGTTTTCGCTCTTTTGCTTTGCTTTTAAAATAATTCAGACATTGGGATGGTAGTCAAGTTTTTGCATGTGTAATTTTGTTTTTGTTGGGAATATTGCTTCCTCGTCAAGCATGGGGAGGGATCAGAAAAAAAAAAGAAAAATATAGAAGAAAGTTTCGTGATGGCCACAACATACTAGTTTGTATTTGTAATGTACTTTTGTTATTTTCTCTTATGCAGTTTTATATATCATTCTCTTGAATTCAAAATACAATTTTTACTGTGTATAGTGTAGTTTGTTTATATACCATGGATCAATGTATAAGGTTATTTTGTTTAATCCGTACTGTCATTAATTCGACTGACCTGGATCCCAATCAGTCTAATTAATGAGTTTCTAATGTGTATGAATTTTTTTCACTCTTTGGAAAAAAAATCTTAGCTATAATATGTATTCACGTGTTAATAACAGTGCTAGCTGCGTCGCCCGGCTTTGCACGGTCCACCTCGAAAATGAAAGTTATGTCAAGTGACGCCTGTGCAACCCTCAGGCTTGAACAAAAAGAAAAGAAAAAAGAATCAGTAAAGTTTTGCGGCAGTTTGCGGAAAAACAACCAAAAAGTAAACATTTTAAATCCCCCGATTAAAGCCTTTAAAACAAAATCAAGAATTTTACTTCTTCATATTCGAGAAAGAAAATGGCAACGTATCTTTCGTCTGAATGATTTTCTTTACTGCATAGACTAATAATAAGAGTAGACCGAGCTTTCTCATTCTTGCTGATGAAGAAAATTGGTTCATAGATGTATCATGTGACTAGTGGAAGGGCTTGGCGAAGACTTTGGCAGCATGGTTGCTAGATGGCAGCATTATCTATAGTTTGGCACTCGACATGTATTTTAAGACAATGTGTTTTCATTAAAAAAAAAATTCCAGGTGCAGAGATTGAACTGTTTTTCTTTTAGTTATGCATTATTTTGACATTAGTAATAGTTTTTGATCAGTTTTCGGTAACTTTTATTTCATTTGGAGCTGTCAGCGTTGGCGTGAACGAAATGACGTAAACGTTTTGCGTTAACGCAAAAATGTACTAATCGGTATCTTAAATTGAAACTGTAGGTAAAAATCTTACCGTTTGTCGATTCCTCTTAGTCGCTTGCATCTTTTATTGCTTAGAGAGTTATTGAAATTGACTAAAGAAAATGCACAATACTATCTAAACGAAAAACTCACTATATTAACAAAATATTTACAACTTAGAATAACAAATTTACAAATCGGACTCCATAAAAGATCATTCTTCCGTGTTCCATCAATTCTATTTATTTTATTTCGCGATGGCGTTGATCGTCTGCTACGATCAACGCCCGCTGTTGCTAGGATATCCACCAGTCACATGGTTTGGTTTATGAGCAGCAAAAGGGTTGCCATAGCTCGGTCTACTCTTATTATTAGTCTATGCTTTACTGCTATAAATTTTAATAAAAGCATTGTTGCGGAAAGTTGAGATGAAGCACTGAAAAATAATTGGAAATGGAGGAAAGCCTTCGAAAAATAGGGATTTTATGTCGAAATCCAAGCTTCATAATTAATAGTTTTTAATTGATATCTCCGCTAATTATTATCGGAGGAGTATGTTAAATAGACGGGACATGAAGACGGGAAGATAACGAATCCATCGATACCTGGTTTGATGGTCAGTTCACTGTCGTTCGGGAGAAGAAGCTTGAACATACATAGATACGCTCAGTTTTTAATTATATAAGAGATCAACATGAGTTTAAAATCTACGATGTCTATCAACTGATATATGTATCAGCGAACCCTGTTTTTAACCGACTTCAAAAAGGAGGCGGTTATCAGTTCATACCGTATGTATGTTTTTTTTGTTCGTTTGTCCACTCACAGCGTCTCACCTAGTGAACCGATTTTGATGATTCTTTTTTTGATGGATAGGGGATGGCTCAACTTAGGTCCCATTACTTTGTTTGACCATATTTGTTCTTTAGAAAAAAAGTTATGGGCAAAAAAACAGCAAATTTCATGTAATTTCCCTATTAAATTGTAGCGAACTTCGCACTTTTCATCCGTGGATAACGGTGGCTCAGTGGTAGAATTCTCATCTCCCACACGAGCGACCCGGGTTCAAATCCCGACTAGGACAAAGTGAATTTTACTAAAATTTCGTTTCTACTGTTTCCCGTATTTTCTCGAATGTTCTATTAATTTCTGTATCTTTCCAAGTCGCTTAAGTATTCGCTTCATTTGGCTTTCACATTGTCTTCGCTATCTTCATCTACGCGACAACATGAAACTCATTGTTATAAAAGTTTGGTGCCATATAAGAGTAACATTAATAGTAATTGTAATGATAATTTTGAATAAAGGCTTTTCTAAAGCAATACAGTGATATAGGGCCGAACTTCTTACTAGGTAACTTCTTACTTTTACTGAAATACCTACATTTACACTAAAAAGAATGAAATAAAAAATTTTTTAAAAAAATAGAACCGACTTCAAAACTGCTCTAAAAAGTGAAAAATAATTTTATTCTTTAAACACCATCGATAATACATTTAAACATAATTTTTGAAGTTGGCGCAAAAACAAAAAGTAAAATCCATTGTAACCATGCTTCGTTCATATTGTTATCAAAAAATCATCCAAAGTTAGGAACGAAACATTTATATCGTTACTCAAATATGCTGTCATCAATGCGTAATGCATTTGGTAGTGAAGAAACTGGGCCTGATTTAATTTATAGTTGTAACTGAGTTATGGCTGTGAATGATTTTATCGATCGTTTTTGCGCCAACTTCAAAAATTATGTTTCAAAGCAGAGCCGTGTCCAAGGAGAGGGTTTTAGGGGTTAAACCCCTCCCATTGGGGAGAAATAATAAGCCAAGAGAATGTATATTTGACTTTTATTAATTTTAATGTGAAAGTTTGTGTGCAGTGCGTTAAAAAAGAAAGCCCCCCCCTTTTTTACAAACTAGAATGATATTTTGGAAAAACCATGGTGGAATAATATCTCAATGATTTGTCAATTAAAAATCTTACTTAACTGCATTAATATTACTTATGCATTAATTATTGTGTTTGGTAATTAACTTGCATCTGCAGTAAGCTCTTATTTAGTTGATTAAACATTATTTCAAAATGTAATACATGCTGCAATATAAAAGATTCTGTGGACAGTTTTTAATACTAATTGCAATATACCGCAAGTTTGTGAGGGATTGAACCCTTC